>NC_079168.1:59387005-59447005 GCF_947568905.1 Ostrea edulis | reverse complement strand
TTGACCAAAATTAGATATACTACTGAACTGTTTGTCAGCACAACTCCTCTGACACTGCAGAACGGAATTTCATGTAACTTTGTATTTAGTATGGACTTACTGTCTACATTTGTAGATGTGCACATTCACAGTAAATTCTGATTTGGTTTTTTAGGTCACCTGAGTAAACTCAGGTGACCTATTGCAATTGGTTTTCGTCCGTCGTCATGCGTTAACAATTGAACATTTTTAACTTCTTCTTAATAACTACCAGTCCAATTCTTTTCAAATTTGGTATGAAGCATCATTGGGACAAGGGGGACATAAATTGTAAATTGCAGGACTCCAGCATCCCTGGGGCCCTAGGGGCAGGGCAAAAACTGCCCAAAGTTGACCAATTTTCAAAAATCTTCTTTTCAAGAACCACACACATGTAAGTAAAACTAAATGCATAGTGATGTAGAGCAGGAAGGCCTCTACCAAAATTATAAATTTCATGATCCCCGGGGTAGGGGTTCTGACCCCAGAGTGGGGCCAAACTTGTTATATAGTGTTTATGTGGAAAACACTTAAATTACATCTTCTTTAATGCTGTTGATACTAAATTGAAAGTAAATAGATATTTAGAAAGAACAGGTAGTCCTTTACCAAAATTGTAAATTTGATTATTCCAGGGGTAGGGGTTTTGGTATCAGGGTGGGGCCAAAATGGTCAGTTATGAAATGTGTGAACAATAAACATTTTTAACTTCTTGATACATGTAACTATCATTCCAATTCTTTTCAAATTTGGTATGAAACATATTTGGAACAAAGGGAACATAAATCGTATATTTCAGGATTCCTGCACCCCTGGGGCCTATGGGGCAGGGCAAAAACTGCCCCAAAATGACAAATTTTCAAAAATCTTCTTCTCAATGACCACACACATATAAGAAAAACTAAATGCATAGTGATGTAGAGCAGGAAGGCCTCTACCGAAATTGTAAATTTCATGATCCCCAGGGTAGGGGTTCTGACCCCAAGGTGGGGCCAAACTTGTTATATAGTGTTTATGTGTAAAACACTTAAATAACATTTTCTTTTGTGCTTTTGATACTAAATTGAAACTAAATGGGTAAATTTGATTTTCCCCAAAGTAAGGGTTTTGACCCCAGGGTGGGGCCAAACTTAGTATATATAGTATTTATGTGTAAGTTTGCTGATACTGTATAAAATCTAAGTGCATACTTAGAAATAGCAGAAAAGGATGTACAAAAAATGGTGAATTTCATAACCCAGGGTTATGACTTTAGGATGAGTCCAAATTAGTCATATATTTTGATGTTTTAATGTTAATACACCTATTATTTAAAGCCTTTCATCAGTGTATGTACTTTTGAGGACAGTGAAGTTTTAAGAACACATCTTGTTTTATACTGTTGCTGAACATTAGAATTTAGCTTAGATATTCAGAACAGGAATTTTTTTCTAGATTTCATAGCCCATGGAAGTAGCGATACTTTTTCACTAGTATTCAGGTGACCGATAAGGCCTGTGGGCCTGTTGTTTTTTCTGGGAGTTATGCCCACTTTGACATAGAAGTTTGGCCAAAATATACTATTAGGTGCAACTAGTGTGAAACCAGTTTTCAAGCCATATGCAATTGAAATATTTTTGTTTCAATACTTTAAATCATTTACATTTCTAAACAATATTACTTACGGCTTAGGTAGTGCCATCTTGTTACATTCATGAAAATAGTACAGTATAGCACAGAGGCATAAGAATTTGTTGTATTTTATGCATAGCATTGCCATTCATTATGTGCAGCATTGTCATTCATTGTGAGATATTTGAGCTTGCTCACTTTTTAGCCGAGTTGCAACGAAGTTGAACTTGGCTATTGGTTTGGTGATGCGGGCGGGCGTCAACAATTGGTTTCCGGATGATAACTCAAAAAGTTTACAATCTAATCAAATGAAACTTTGATATATTGTTGGGTACCAAATAAGGAAGACCTCTATTAATTTTGGAGAAAAAGGTCAAGGTCAGTGACCGAAAATAGAATGAAAATTTCAGAAAAATTTGGTTTCCGGATTATAACTCACAAAGTTTAAATCCGAATCAAATGATACTTAAAGATATTGTTATGTACCAGGTAAGGAAGACCCCTATGGATTTTGGAGAAAATAGGTCAAAGGTCAAGGTCACAGTGACCAAAAATAGATTTAAAATTCCAAAAAATTTGGTTTCAGGAGGATAACTCGAAATTTTTTAATTTGAATCAAATGAAACTTGGATATATTGTTGGATACCAGCAAAGCAAGACTGCTGTTGATTTTGGAGAAAAAAGGTCAAGGTCACAGTGACAGAAAATAGATTGAAGACTTCAGACAAATATGGTTTCTGGACAGTAACTCGAAAAGTTTAAAACTGAATCAAATGAAACTTGGTTATATTGTTGGATAGCAGGTTAGGAAGACCCCCTATTGATTTTGGAGAAAAAAGGTCAAGGTCACAGTCCTGAAAAAAGATTGAAAATTTTAGAAATATCTGGATCTACATAACTCTAAAAGTTTAAATCTGAATATTCAATTATAAATATGTCACATCATTCCTGGCTTTACAATGTATCCCATGCAACTCGGCTCATGCACCCCTGGGTGTATATATTGATTTTTTTCATTTATAAAACCATGTTTACACAATATCCATCAGATTCATGATGTAGAGTTTAATTCTCCTAACACATACAGAAAAAGTTGTAAATATTGTCTCTTTTTTTTCCTAGGCACAATCAGAACATGTCAAAAGTTTTACATCAGATACCTGAGAAAAGAACTTCCTACACTGCTCAGAGAATGTAGCACTCCAGGTAATGGATTTGAATCTATGTAAACTCAATAATATAGCACTCCAATGTTCTTGAGTCCGTGTAAACTCATTAATGTACCCACCCACAATCATCTTCGTCTTGAGAGAGTTTAATTTAACACTATTAAAATTACTTCCACTAATTGTTCGATACACATAACAGTAATCGTGGTAATTATACCCCACGCAACAAAAAAACAGTAATCGTGGTAATTATACCCCACGCAACAAAGTTTTTTGTTGCGTAGGGTATAATTACCACGATTACTGTTATGTGTATCGAACAATTAGTGGAAGTAATTTTATTAGTGTTAAATTAAACTCTCTCAAGACGAAGATGATTGTGGGTGGGTACATTAATGAGTTTACACGGATATGTTCCATACACATAACCATGATAATTGCACTGGTATACTACTTGGTAATTTTGGTTTCATTTACAGATGAAGAAAAAGAGGTGAAAAGGGCTATTTCATACTGTGTTCCCGTAGAAGTAACTTGAATGGCATCACGAGATTAAGATAACATTTAAATCGGCATCTAGTTCTGCAGAGGGCCAGATGAAGCCTGTGGGTTGATGTTGGAGAGACAGGAAATAGATTGGAGAAACATAACAACTCAACATTTAGTAGTACTAATGTCATTGTACCCATTTCAAGATTACCTATAGAGATTTTAGATAAATAAATACTGGTGATATCTCTCAATATTGTGCAATCATGTTTCTATTTTAAAGGCAATTGCTAATTATTATGTTCTTTGATTCATGAATGCATTACTCATATTGTAATGCATCTGCAGCTCTCTAGGAAAATGTAGGGATAGATCACAATAAGGGGCTTTAATGTTTGAAGGTATGTCTTGACACAAGTGTAGTGGGGGAATATTTTAAGGATTTTTTATATATCAAAATTTTGTGATGTGAAAATGCAGAGATATAATACTTCAATCATGTGTACAAAGAGGGGCGCTGTAAATTATAGGTTTTTATTCATACTGAACAATGTAGTTCATAACACTGCTGTATTTGGGGGGGGGGGGTGCAAAAAAAAAATTTGTGTGAAAACTCGTCCATTGGCAAATGTTTGAATGCAAGGCAACTACTTCAATAAATGTTTGTATTATGGTAAACATACAAAATAAGGAAGCATAGGGCAATTCTGCATTCTCTGCTTCATACAAAATATTTTCCTTGTACAAAGAAAACTTTACACATCACATTTTGATTCCAGTGGGGATCCGAGTTAGATTAGGTCTTTAGTACCCCTTTCTTGTCAGAAGAGGCAACTAATGGGGCAGTCCTTCAGATGAGACCGCAAAAACCAAGGCCCCACGTCACAGCAGGTGTGGCACGATAAAGATCCCTCCCTGATCCAAGGCCGTAATCGCTGAGCATAAACCCAAATTTTGCAGCCCTTCTCCGGCAATGGTGGACGTTTCCATGAGTGAAAAATTCTTGAGAGGGATGTTAAACAATATACCATTACATGTTGACAAGTTTCAATACCTGGTTGTTTTTTTCTTAAAAAAAGAGTAAGAATATGTGCTGCAGTAAAAGGCTATAAGTGAGATGTTAGTCCTGTTGAAAAATACAGATGGCATTAGAATGTAGAGAAATTCTTACAAAAGAAGATAGAATATGCTTCATAAATTTTTTTAGTGCCTAGACTGATCTGACCCTGGATACCATATACCTAAAATGAATTGGAAACATGATTATAATCTGCCAATTTAATAAAGTCTCCCAAACAAAGTACTGACTGTATAAGTGGACTTTTTTCGAGTACTGCTATTTTCCCCCACATTAATAACTTTCTTGCATAAAATCCATGCCAATTTTTATTTCATTTAAAAAAAATCCAGGTAACAAAAACCTTAATTTAAAAAAAAAAAAGTTTCCTATAGTAAAACTGGTGACACTTGACCTTGATCCTAGTTTGTAGGTCCCAACATCCTTTCATCATTTCTGAAGATCCCATGTCTCTATCAGTCCCAGTTCTAAAGTATACAAGTTTTTATGGTCAAGGTCACTGGAGTCATTTGACATTGATCCTAGTTTGTAGTTCCCATCATCATTTCAACATTTCTTAAGATGCAAGGTCCCTATTACACCTGGTTCTGCAGTTAATTAAGGTTTATATATTCAAGAGGTTAAGGTCACTGGGGTCACTTGACCTTGATACTAGTTTGTAGGTCACAATATCCTTTTATCATTTCTTAAGATTCCACATCTATTGGTCCTGGTTCTAAAGTAATATGAGGTTTTATGATCAAAGTCATTGGGGAAACTAGTTTATAGATCCCAACATCCTTTAACCACTTCAAAACATTTCATGTCTCTATCAGTCCGGATTTGAAAGTAATATAAGTTTTTAAGGTCAAGATCACAGTCATTTGACCTTAATAATAATTTGTATCTTCTTATCATATCTGAAGATCTAATGTCTCTATCAATTCCAGTTCTAAAGTTATACTAGCTTTTATGGTCGAGGCCACTGGACCTCAATCCTAATTTGTAGATCCCATCTTCCTTTCAACATTTCTGAAGATGTCATGTCTCTATCAGACCTAGTTCTGAAGCAATACCAATTTATGTGTCAAGGTTACTGGATAACTTGACCTCGATCCTAGTTTGTAGGTTTTACCCTCTTATCATGTCTGAAGATCCCATGTCACTATTAGTCCCAGTTTTAAAGTTATACCAATTTTTATGTTCATTGTCAGAGGTCAAGGTTGCTGGAGTCCCTCGACTTTGATACTAGTTTATAGGCCCTGTCATTCTCTTCTCATTTCCAAAGACCCCAGGATTCTATCTATCATATTTACCAAGTTATATCGGTTGAATTTTAAAAAATTAAATAACTGCATAACTGGCAATATTGTGTCCAAGTGAAATCAAAAACGTCTTCAACAAACTTGAACGTGCATTTCATGCCATGGGAAATGCGTTTCTCATCAGTTTATGCTTTTGCTACCATTGCACTATTTTCACTCAGGCATTGGTGTCCGATTCTAAAATTTCAAACTCACTTGAGTGTTTACACTACGTTTATCAACACAATGCCCCCTCAACGTGTAAGGCGTCGCCCGACGACAGAACAACTGGGCAGATGTATTGGAATGCTTGACGCTGGCTATTCACAATGTGACGTTGCAAATGCACTAAACGTCAGCCAGAGCATTGTAAACAGGGCCTGGAACAGACAGCAAACTTTTGGTACAGCAGCACACCGACATGGGGGTGATCGTCAGAGGTCGACAACCCAACGCCAAGACCATTTTGTGGCTCTTCAGGCACGATGCCATCCCTTCTGGACAGCAACCAGCCTACGTAACGACCTCCTGAACGCCTCGGGGTGAATGTGTCCACTCAGACGATACGGAATCTGCTTCACAATGCAGGTCTCAACTCGAGAAGGGCATGTGTTCGAGTCCCTCTGACTGTTTGACACCGGCGGGAGCAATTGGACTGGGCTGAAGATCATGTCACTTGGACACAGAACGATTGGGTTCAAGTTCTGTTCACCGATGAGTCCAGGTATTGTTTGGACTTTACAGGCAGGAGGCACCGAGTGTGGCGACCACAACGTGAACGTTTCCATGATGCCAACATCAGTGAACATGACCGTTATGGTGGTGGTTCCATCATGGTCTGGGGTGGAATCAGCAGGGATGGAAGAACAGATCTTCATGTCCTGGAGAGAGGAACAATGACGGGGGTGCGGTACCGTGATGAGATCCTCGATGTTTACGTCAGACCCTACGCTGATGCTGTTGGCCCCGAGTTCATCCTGATGGATGATAACGCCTGTCCTCATCGCGCCAGGGTGGTGGAGCAGTACCTTCAGCAGGAGACAATTGTCCGTATGGACTGGCCAGCGCACTCGCCGGACTTGAACCCGATTGAACATGTATGGAACATGCTACAGGTTGCCCTTTCACGCCATAGAGCACAACCCACGACTTTGGCAGAGCTCGGAAACACCCTCGTGGAAGAGTGGAACAACTTTCCCATTGGAAACATCCGGGTGCTTATTGACAGCATGGCTCGAAGTTGTCAAGCCGTCATTGATGCAAGGGGAGGCCATATCCGGTATTGACACTTCATCGACTAAGTATAATGATGGACTATCCCCAAAAACTGTGTAATTCTTTCTCTGGTTTGCTGTTAACTTTTTGTAATGAAATGCCTTTTGGTGTTGTTATCAGATTTCAAGCATTCCGTATTGATAAAAGTTCATGTCATTCATGAATTTTCATTCATAACCTGAGTAAACACGTTTCTGAGTCAAATTTATGTCTTTTGTTATGTTAGTGGTAAATTACACATATATAACCTAGTGATCCTTATCAAATTTTGAGTAGTATATGTTAGACCCCATCCCCATTTGATCCCACCAAAATGTACCCTACCCCCTTCAATCTGAAAACAAAAACATTTCTGCACATCTAGATACATTGGTCTACCATATTCTTGATGACTTTCATCAACGGGTTACAGAGAACAGCTGTGTTCAGGTTTAGACATGAGAAAGAAGCAGAAGAATAAGAAAAACCAAGCAAAAACAACAGGTCTCCAAACTTTGTTTGGAAGATTTAATAGTTTTCTGTTTAAATGATTTCTTTTAATATACAGCATTAGTAAATAAAGTCTTCTCCTCTGGTAGCATAATTTTAATACACATTGAGCCAATCAAAATTTCCACTAAAGGCCTCCTGCCTGCCCACTCCACACTGCAAATTCTGAGTCAGTGCCTTAGAGACATATCTATACTGCAATCATCATTCCTTGCAGACACATGTTTGAAAGGTACAAAATGATCAAATCCTTCAAGCACTTCACAGCCACATGAAATGGTAATGTATTATGAGTATGTGGTATTTCCAGTGTTAAAAATATGACCCCATAATTCTATGGCACTATCCTTTAGGCTATGGATTGAAGGACCTTTCTGGTAGAAAATCTGCATGGCTGAAACTGTGATGGCACTGAACAAAAACACTCCACCAAACTGCAGAATCTTTGTCAATACCTGCAATATTTAGAAGTACAAGCAAGTTTAATGTTACACTGATTTCCTAAAAGAACTAAAAATGATCTATTGCATTAAATGATCTTGGAGAACTGTATTTAGATTTTGTTTGCATCCAACAAAAAACTGTATTGTATATAAAGGAAAATATGATAATCAACCATAGCAAAATCCAACGAGTGTATATCCATGTCATTCTGTGATGACGAGTGTATATCCATGTCATTCTGTGATGACGAGTGTATATCCACGTCATTCTGTGATAACGAGTGTATATCCACGTCATTCTGTGATAACGAGTGTATATCCACGTCATTCTGTGATGACGAGTGTATATCCACGTCATTCTGTGATAACGAGTGTATATCCACGTCATTCTGTGATGACGAGTGTATATCCATGTCATTCTGTGATAACGAGTGTATATCCATGTCATTCTGTGATGACGAGTGTATATCCATGTCATTCTGTGATAAACAGGTTAAGATATGATCTTTATATCATGTCAGTAAGAAGAATTGGTGAATTTCATTGGTTATAAGGTTCGTGATGTGATGTTTGCACATGTTGGAAAATGTCCTTCTCATGTAGGACTATGATAACTTATACACAACATCACAGCACAAAACCATACATATAAATATGGAAAATTTATACACAGTAAAGACAACTGTATACTTTCATAAATATGCTTGTGATTATATAATAATTATGCACTTTTGTGTCTTTGGCCAATATCACTTGACATGGGTCCTTTAATGACAAATCAGCCAACAATGAAGTCCATTACTGTACAATATACAGAGCAAAATAATGGTCCAGTAATGCCCCAGATCAAATAATGGTCCAGTAATGCCACAGATCAAATAATGGTCCAGTAATGCCACAGATCATATAATGGTCCAGTAATACCACAGATCAAATAATGGTCCAGTAATGCCACAGATCAAATAATGGTCCAGTAATGCCACAAATCAAATAATGGTCCAGTAATGCCACAGATTCACAAGGTGTTACCTCATCTTGGTGCTTCCTCCTGGCTATACACTGATGGTAGCGAATTCTGGAGAAGGCGACCTGTAAAGTGATTGAGAATTGCTTAATTTTCACTATGATCATGTCTACCATTATTACTAACACAAGCATTCTGAGAGTATTGCATGGCAAAACATAGTCCCCTACTGGTTGCAAAAATCACTGTACCACAACAATATTCAAAGTTTATTATGTAGGTTTATTAAATTATGGTAAAAGGGAAAATTGGGGAACCAGGATAGGAATGGTTGGAAATCAGCTACTATTCGAGTAGAGACTAGACCAAGAAAAAAGACAAATTTATAATTAGGTTTAGGTCTTTAACCAAGTCAATAAACTGTGACATGTAGATGACCATGAATAATTTAGCTATTTTGTAGTATTACTATGCTAGAAGTTTTAATGAGTGTAGTATTCTTAATTCTTATCTACAGAGATAAGAAACTTGGATATAAACTAACAATTCATGCTACTTTTCTACGTCCAAGGGCCATAACTTAATGGAAAATCAACGGACCATGATGAAATTCAAACTTCATCTGTAACTTGTTATGACAAAGCAATGTACCAAATATCAAATGAATATCTGCAAGCACAACCAAAAAAAGTCCGGAAAACTGATAATTCATGCTATTTTTCTAAGTCCAAGGGCCATAACTAAGTGAAAAATCAAGACGAAGTTCGAACTTGATCTGTAACTTGTTATGGCAAAGCGACATACCAAATATAAAATAAATATCTGCAAGAACAGAGAAAAAAAGTGCGGAAAACTGGACTGATGGACAGACGGACGAAGCGCAAACCTAAAATCCCCTCGACTTCGTTGGTAGGGGACTAAAAATTCATAGATTCCTCACAGAACTGAACATTAAAGTCTAATCATCTGACCATTCACATTTTCTAATGAGATGAAGCATGTTAAATGCAAGTGGGTTTTTCTGTAATGTATGTGATCCTATCTGTAATCTATGTGATCCTATCTGTAGTGTATGAGAGTAATGTATGTGATCCTATCTGTAATGTATGTGATCCTATCTGTAGTGTATGTGATCCTATCTGTAGTGTATGTGATCCTATCTGTAGTGTATGAGATCCTATCTGTAATGTATGAGATCCTATCTGTAATGTAATGTATGTGATCCTATCTGTAATGTATGAGAGTAATGTATGTGATCCTATCTGTAATGTATGAGATCCTATCTGTAATGTATGAGAGTAATGTATGAGAGTAATGTATGTGATCCTATCTGTAATGTAATGTATGTGATCCTATCTGTAATGTATGAGAGTAATGTATGTGATCCTATCTGTAATGTATGAGATCCTATCTGTAATGTAGGAGAGTAATGTATGAGAGTAATGTATGTGATCCTATCTGTAATGTATGAGATCCTATCTGTAATGTAATGTATGTGATCCTATCTGTAATGTATGAGATCCTATCTGTAATGTAATGTATGTGATCCTATCTGTAATGTATGTGATCCTATCTGTAATGTATGAGATCCTATCTGTAATGTATGAGATCCTATCTGTAATGTAATGTATGTGATCCTATCTGTAATGTATGAGAGTAATGTATGTGATCCTATCTGTAATGTATGAGATCCTATCTGTAATGTATGAGAGTAATGTATGAGAGTAATGTATGTGATCCTATCTGTAATGTATGAGATCCTATCTGTAATGTAATGTATGTGATCCTATCTGTAATGTATGAGATCCTATCTGTAATGTAATGTATGTGATCCTATCTGTAATGTATGTGATCCTATCTGTAATGTATGAGATCCTATCTGTAATGTATGAGATCCTATCTGTAATCTATGTGATCCTATCTGTAGTGTATGTGATCCTATCTGTAGTGTATGTGATCCTATCTGTAATGTATGAGATCCTATCTGTAATGTAATGTATGTGATCCTATCTGTAATGTATGTGATCCTATCTGTAATGTATGTGATCCTATCTGTAATGTATGAGAGTAATGTATGTGATCCTATCTGTAATGTATGTGTATGAGATCCTATATGTAATATACCTGATCCTATCTGTAATATACTTGATCCTATCTGTAATGTATGAGATCCTATCTGTAATGTATGAGATCCTATCTGTAATGTAATGTATGTGATCCTATCTGTAATGTATGTGATCCTATCTGTAATGTAATGTATGAGATCCTATCTGTAATGTATGTGATCCTATCTGTAATGTATGTGTATGAGATCCTATCTGTAATGTAATGTATGAGATCCTATCTGTAATGTAATGTATGTGATCCTATCTGTAATGTATGTGATCCTATCTGTAGTGTGTGAGAGTAATGTACGAGATCCTATCTGTAATGTATGTGATCCTATCTGTAATGTATGAGATCCTATCTGTAATGTATGTGTATGAGATCCTATCTGTAATGTAATGTATGTGATCCTATCTGTAGTGTATGAGATCCTATCTGTAATGTATGCATATGAGATCCTATATGTAATATACTTGATCCTATCTGTAATGTATGAGATCCTATCTGTAGTGTATGTGATCCTATCTGTAATGTATGTGATCCTATCTGTAGTGTATGAGAGTAATGTATGAGATCCTATCTGTAATGTATGTGATCCTATCTGTAATGTATGAGAGTAATGTATGAGATCCTATCTGTAGTGTATGTGATCCTATCTGTAGTGTATGAGATCCTATCTGTAATGTATGTGATCCTATCTGTAATGTATGTGTATGAGATCCTATCTGTAATGTAATGTATGAGATCCTATCTGTAATGTAATGTATGTGATCCTATCTGTAATGTATGTGATCCTATCTGTAGTGTATGAGATCCTATCTGTAATGTATGTGTATGATATCCTATAAGTAATATACTTGATCCTATCTGTAGTGTATGTGATCCTATCTGTAATGTAATGTATGAGATCCTATCTGTAGTGTATGTGATCCTATCTGTAATGTAATGTATGTGATCCTATCTGTAGTGTATGTGTATGAGATCCTATATGTAATGTATGAGATCCTATCTGTAATGTATGTGATCCTATCTGTAATGTAATGTATGTGATCCTATCTGTAGTGTATGTGTATGAGATCCTATATGTAGTGTATGAGATCCTATCTGTAATGTATGTGATCCTATCTGTAGTGTATGAGATCCTATCTGTAGTGTATGAGATCCTATCTGTAATGTATGTGATCCTATCTGTAGTGTATGTGATCCTATCTGTAATGTACGTGATCCTATCTGTAATGTATGTGATCCTATCTGTAGTGTATGTGATCCTATCTGTAGTGTATGTGATCCTATCTGTAGTGTATGTGTATGAGATCCTATATGTAATGTATGAGATCCTATCTGTAATGTATGTGATCCTATCTGTAGTGTATGAGATCCTATCTGTAATGTATGTGATCCTATCTGTAATGTAATGTATGTGATCCTATCTGTAATGTATGTGTATGAGATCCTATCTGTAATGTAATGTATGAGATCCTATCTGTAGTGTATGTGTATGAGATCCTATCTGTAATGTATGAGATCCTATCTGTAATGTATGTGATCCTATCTGTAGTGTATGAGATCCTATCTGTAATGTATGTGATCCTATCTGTAGTGTATGTGATCCTATCTGTAGTGTATGTGTATGAGATCCTATATGTAATATACTTGATCCTATCTGTAATGTATGAGATCCTATCTGTAGTGTATGTGATCCTATCTGTAGTGTATGTGATCCTATCTGTAATGTATGAGATTCTATATGTAATATACTTGATCATATCTGTAGTATATGTGATCCTATCTGTAATGTATGAGATTCTATCTGTAATGTATGTGTATGAGATCCTATATGTAATATACCTGATCCTATCTGTAATGTATGTGATCCTATCTGTAATGTATGAGATTCTATCTGTAATGTATGTGATCCTATCTGTAATGTATGAGAGTAATGTATATGATCCTATCTGTAATGTATGAGATCCTATCTGTAATGTATGTGATCCTATCTGTAATGTACGTGATCCTATCTGTAGTGTATGTGATCCTATCTGTAATGTACGTGATCCTATCTGTAGCGTATGTGATCCTATCTGTAGCGTATGTGATCCTATCTGTAATGTATGAGAGTAATGTATGTGATCCTATCTGTAATGTATGAGATCCTATCTGTAGTGTATGTGATCTTATCTGTAGCGTATGTGATCCTATCTGTAATGTATGAGTAATGTATGAGATCCTATCTGTAATGTATGAGATCCTATCTGTAATGTATGTATATGAGATCCTATATGTAATATACTTGATCCTATCTGTAATGTATGAGATCCTATCTGTAATGTATGAGATCCTATCTGTAATGTAATGTATGTGATCCTATCTGTAATGTACGTGATCCTATCTGTAATGTACGTGATCCTATCTGTAGTGTATGTGATCCTATCTGTAATGTACGTGATCCTATCTGTAGTGTATGTGATCCTATCTGTAATGTATGAGATCCTATATGTAATGTATGAGATCCTATCTGTAATGTATGTGTATGAGATCCTATCTGTAATATACCTGATCCTATCTGTAATGTACATTTAGGTGTTCCTGTTGATAATGTACATGTAAACAATCCTGTCTGTTATGCACATGTAATAAACAATGCCAATTACTTTGATGGAAAGTATGCAATGTATCATATTGGAGACACCAAATGTGTTACAGACTGCTACAATTTGATTTTTAAACACTAGTCACATGTTTTGCTTAAAAGTGGGGTGGCTTACATTTCGCTGGATGATAAGTCAAGTGGCCTCCTATTTTGAATCACAAACAAGATCTCTTTGTGAAACACTGATGCCCACACATGGAAGCAAAGTAATTATGGTACCCAAAGAAAAGTTTGATTCATTGTTTTATGTCTCGGTGAGAATTTCTCACTCATTTTGAGACATCCCCAGTTGTAGGTGAAGTAACATGAATTTAGACTAATGATTAGCGCTTAGGGCTGTAGCCGAGTGAGAGTTCTTAATGTGCCAATGCCTGCCGTTGCACGGGACCTCCGTTTTTAAGGTCATATCCAAAAGACCTGTGATTATCACTCTAAATGCTGAGCCTTTGGCGAAGGAGCAATCACTATCTATCTACCTATCTTTATATCTTAGGTTTCATACGGCCGTGGCAAGAGCAGGGCTCAAACTCACAAACTCCCGGTTACGAAGCTAATACTCTACCACTGAGTTTACCACGACCAGTGCCAAAGAAAAGTCTTGTCACAAGATATACACATGTGAATTATGAAAGCCCCATCACCAACCATTAAAATGTTATGGCAAAAGTTAACATTTTTCAAAAGTAGGCCAAACTCCCAAGACGAAGTCGTGAGGTCAAAAATTTTGGTACCAAAGAAAGGTTTTGTCACAAGGAATACACTTGTGAAATATGAAAGTGCTTTCACCATCCATTCAAAAGTTATGGCCAAGGTTAAAGTTTTAGCAGACAAACAGACCAAAAACTATATGCCCCTGAACCTCCGATTAAGGTGGCATAAAAATAACAAGATATGTTTTCATAACATATCACCTATCTTCCTGTATGTTTACAAGGTATTATTCAACACTTCATATGCATTTATTTAAAGTCTAATAAGAAATAAAGTGGTTTGAAGAATATAGTACAGTGTTACGATTTTTCATGTTCAAATAGGGATTTTAGCGATTACGTCTTACAATGATATTGAATATTATGTGGTAATTAGGGCTAGACAGACTGTGGATATCGGCCTGGGTAGCTCAGTGGTTAGAGCACCTGACTAGTAATGCAGGGGTCCCGGGTTCGATTCCCAGTCCAGCAAAAGATTTTCTCCTCTCTCTAATATATACTACTTTTGGTGCCGTTGACCACCCCCTGGACTTGCAGGTTGTCCTGCCAGGGGCGAAAAGAACCTGGGTTGTGTGTGTCTTCCAGTGCGAAGACAAGTTAAGGAGGGAGGAATGTAGTAATTAGGGCTAGAGGGACCATGGATATCGGCCTGGGTAGCTCAGTGGTTAGAGCACCTGACTAGTAATGCAGGGGTACCGGGTTCGATTCCCGGTCCAGCCAAAGATTTTCTCTTCTCTCTAATATATACTACATTTGGTGTAGTTGACCACCTCTGGACTTGCAGGTGAAGGTCCTGTCTGGGGCGAAAAGAATCTGGGTTGTGTGTGTCTTTGAGGGCGAAGACAAATTAAGGAGGGAGGAATGTAGTAGTTAAGGCTATACGGACCATGGATAACGGCCTGGGTAGTTCAGTGATTAGAGCACCTGACTAGTAATGCAGGGGTCCCGGGTTCGATTCCCGGTTCAGCCAAAGATTTTCTCCTCTCTCCTATATATACAATTGCAGAATTCTTTTTGTCATATATCTTAAATACTTTTGACAGTCTATTATGCAAAATATTGCTCTAATGATATATGTAATTTTTGTAGACCATCAATTAACATAGCATTGACAGGTGGTTAATGCAAGGAGTACGTAAATTTATAAAAATTCAAGTCTCTTACTAGTGCCAAAAAGAAAGCCTTCCAAAATTACCCAAAATATGGTATTTCAAATTCAATTGTGTATCATAATTAATCTACAATATCCATAGAATTGCCAGAACTCAATTCAAGAATGTATCAATTGTCAGATTTCATTGGAAGTTTCACTTACCATGGTGTACAATTGTCAGATTTCATTGTAAGTTTTACCTACCATGGTGTACAAAGGTATCCATGTATTGGGGAAGATGGAGAACAATAAATTGTCTAACTTCTTCCTCATAATGAATAATCTGGAGTTCACGGACTCCCTCATCTGAAATTTTAAGCAAATTTTGTTGAATGAACTCTCTAACAAATTTAAGATTTGTATTGTTTTAATCCAATATTTAAAAAAATTATGATCAAAATAAGTCTCTGCACATGCATGTCGCAGACAAACGGGTACCTCAATATAGTTGTACATGGCCAGATCACAGATGGCATGATCATCCACTTTTCTATATTCTGAATAGGCTGGCAGAGCTTTGGCTAAAATGGGAAATGTTCACCAAACAATTTGATCCAATCTACACTCGCATAAATGTTATGCTTTTACACATATTCAAATTGCACTGAAACCTTGCTATCTTGAAGTTTAACTCGCATTATGATAAGTAAATCACATAAAAAAAAACATCCTTACAGAAGTCATTATTGTATTTGTCCAGCATCTCATTCAACACAATACAGTCTTCAAATCCCTATTCAAAAAAAAAAAAAATGATCTCTATAGAAATATTGATTTTACCAATAATTGTTGTTAATTGTCAGTTACAGACAAAAGTATCCTAATAAAACATTACACATCTGCAGGGACTCAAATGTTTCTCAATTTTAAGATTTTGCTCTTAAAATGAGAATGGTGTCATTGGGCCAGCCTAACCTAGATAAAGGTCTATAAACCCCGTCTATATGTTCCCTTTACCATAATCTTCATACTCATTGAGGGGCCTCCGTGGCCGAGTGGTTAGAACATCGCACTCAAAATAACACGGCCTCTCACCTCTGTCAGCGCGGGTTCGAATCCCGCTTGCGCTGGTAAGTGAGAAAGTTTCCCAGTTTACTTTCGGAAGGTCGGTGGTCTCTTCCCAGGTACATTGTATCTGGGTTCTCTCTTCCACCAATAAAAACTGGGCGCCACCAGATAACTGAAAAATTGTTGAGTGTGGCGGAAAACATCAATCAATCAATCATACTCACTGAATCTACATACCAATGTAGATGTCCTTATCCTACAAACAAAATTACAGTCTAGATGTATGCTCCCACTACAAGAGTATGAACTTAAAATATGTACACTGCTTCCTCCTCTGCAATTCTCTTTTGGCAAACGGCTGATACAGCATAGCCGTTCAACAAGTTGCTTGAGAGAATATGCTTTACCTACATTTGTACCACATTTCAAAAGACAAAGCATGCTGTGTAGAGCCATAACCTCCATTGAGACGTACATGTGTTGCTTGTACAGCATCGATCTTTGCCTGGTAGGTGTCTGTGTATCTGTCTATGTGGAGTCATACTTGCAATGAAGTACTTGCAGGTGGCACACTCTTGCCATCAATAGTTCTGTCTGTAAGTATCACCCACATCTGTCAACAATTGCATTTTGATTTTCTCACCAAACTTAAAACAGACATTCTTCAGGTGGTCTCAAAGAGGTGTGACTATTCAAAATGGCCCAAATTCTAATATGACCTGATAAAGATTCTGCATGCCATGTCATCCTACCTGGTATGTATATGTACCTCTAGTGGTACTAGGACCAGAGAAAGATTCTGCATGCCTATACCTGGTATTTACCTCTAGTGGTACTAGAGAAGTGGTGATACTTTTGAAAGCGATCAAAATTCCAGGATGGCCACCATGGCTTTTGATCAGCTGAAACATCAATTCTAGTACAAATTTTTTTCTCGAGGTACCAAGGAAGCATTGCTACTTTTTGACCAGTTGTCACTGTAATTGTCCTGGAGAAGTGTGAGAATGATTCCAAGATCACCATGATCACTCTGAATCATGAGTGACTCACTGAATGTGGTGGCTGTCAGAATACAGACAATTTTCCCTTGTATGTTTGCTTAACAAGAGTACCGCAAACGGTACATAATACGTCCGTGAAATGCTTACATAGAGTGTTTTTCTTGTGCTATAATTTGTATAACTTTGCTTCAGGTAGTATCAGCCATCATAAGGCTGTGACAAACTTTCATATGAACAAAGGGTCTTAGCTTAAAAATCTAGATTTCCTCAAAATGGACCAAGTTCAACAACCTGTAATTTTTTCAAAAATGGAAGAAAATCAAAATCCTTCCTCAGATGCACATCTCTAATACCCATACAAACACTCCACAAAATAAGATGGTGCTCACTTGAAAACTGTGGGAGGAGTTGGGCGGACAAATTATGTACCCTCCATAGAATATTAATTTCCAAATAGACTAAGTTCAACAACGTGTAATTTTCTCAAAAATTGTAGAAAATCAAAATCCATCCAAATTATGTACCCTCCATATAATAATTATTTCCAAATAAAGGGGCAAAACTCCTGGAAAAAAGGTCGAAATGGATCAAAATAGCAGTATGATCTAGAGTGGCCCACAAAGAAGCTACACAGCAAGTTTCAGCTTGATATGTGAAAGGGAAATTAAATTATAAAGAGAAAACCCCGAACGGACAGACGGATGGACAGTAAGACGGTCGTACAGACATCGCTGTACCATAATACGTCCCGTCCAAAGACGGGCGTATAAAAACGGGTGCATCATGCAGGCAGACAAACTAATACATTTCCACAATATGCCTGCAGCAGTTGATGTATAGTTAAATCATCAAATTTAGCAAGTTACAGGAATGATTTGGGCGATTCTGGAATCATCTTGTCACTACTGCAACAATTAGTGGCCAAGAATTTTAATATTTTATGCCAACACTCATTTCACACATGAATTATTAACTCATGTAAGCAATGAAGGCTCTTGAAAGGCTTTTACTTTATTGGGGGGTTGGGGGGTTTACTGAACAATATGAAGGAGGCTACATCATTACATAAGTACATCTATGTGGTGTGTAACTTTACTTACAGCATTCATTCCCTGTCCGTAAAAAGGCACCATGGCATGTGCTGCATCCCCCATGATCACACCCTTATCTTTCACATTGTAAGGCGAGCACTGCAATCATACAAAAACTTATTCAACCATTTCACTATAAATACAGTTCAAAATTATAAAATACACATGAAGGATTTACATGGGTGCCAATTCACAGTACATGTATTGGTATAAGCATAGAAAAGAAGATGGCCTTCTTTTTAATTATTTGCATTCATAGGACAAATCTAATACATCAATTCCTTATGTATTTCACTGAGAAAGAAACACTACTAATACAATAGTGGAATATTTACATGAAAACAATATAATGATACTGATGATGTCACAATGCATCCACACACATTTTCATCAAAAGCGATTGACTGTGTCACAGAGAAAACTGCGTACTACACAAAAAATAATTTCATTTAATTAATTAGGAATACATGGATGTCTCGTTGAAAGGCTTTGCATCATTTTGATCTGATGATCCATGTCTGCCAACAATGGTGATCCAACTCTTTCATTTAAGTTACTGTAGTAATAATATATACATGTATATCCCATTCAGGGCCATATCAGAGTGGCTTTTTTTCAGCAATGCAGTGTATGCAACTTTCTATTCTGTGTGATAGACACATACCACAATTTCAAAATCTATATATCTGAATTATTTACTACAGATCCACCTTTTCTATCGTATTTAAATGCTTTACCTTTATAGACACCATAGGCAGAGGTTTACTAGACAAATAGACCTGCTTCAGAGCATTCCTGTATAAAAAATAGAAGAACACTTATTTACAATAAAACAGTTACACTGAACATACTTACATTGAATTTATGCTTACAGTGGTAATGTGTATTATGGTTTTGTCATGCAAGAACTAATTAAAGTTTGAACAAAAATTCACATTTATATAAATGTTCAAACTTTGGTGCCTAATTAAGCCCTATCTTGTATATTTCTTTGGTAACACCTTAAACCAGGAATGTAAGATGAGAAAAGTTTAAGTGGAATAGGAACTGACTTTTAATCAGGCATCTTCAGTGTATATTCCATTTGAAATGTGATTTTAAATCAGAAAAATTATGCAGTGATGTTAACCTTTGATCATCTAATCTAGAGATTCAGAGAGGTAATCTTTTACTTAAAGACATGCTTTGAAAAAAGTTAAACTGAAATTGTATTTGAAATTTCATTTAGACACCATTTGCAACCTTGAACTTTGAACCTTATAGCAAAGGGGGTCATTCTTTGGTCATAGGAGACTCTTCCAGTGAAGTCTCATTGCTATAACTCAGTAACTGAGATATCATCTAGAAGATTTCAAACCATTTATTACAAAACTAGTATGTGACTTGGTCACCTTGACCTTAAACCTAAAAACAATAAAGGTAATCCTTTCAGCATCAACAATTTTAATGTAAAGTTTCATTGCTTATGCTTCATTGGTCATCTAATAAACACTGATACACTACGTACTTGCATGTTGCTTTTTTACTCCTACATATATATGGCAATACACAATCAACACAGTATATGTAAGTCAATGTCCTTGGAAGAAATGGAATATGGATGTACATGCAGTGCAAACCTTAAAGTTATATCCCAATATTCAACCTTAACCTACTGAATCTCTCTCCAACTCACACAATTATTCACCTGAGCATTTCCCACGTAACCCTAACCTAGAAGTCATGGTCTAAACAAATTTGAATATGTACACTACTAGTGGATTCTTGAATATTAGAAAATTTATACCCTTGAGGTTCTTGAAAATATCTTTTTAAAATATAGATGTGTCAGTATAATATGAATACCAATACTGACATACAAATTATAGATGTGTCAGTATGATATGAATACCAATACTGACATACAAATTATAGATGTGTCAGTATGATATGAATACCAATACTGACATACAAATTATAGATGTGTCAGTATGATATGAATACCAATACTGACATACAAATTATAGATGTGTCAGTATGATATGAATACCAATACTGACATACAAATTATAGATGTGTCAGTATGATATGAATACCAATACTGACATACAAATTTGAGTCAGTATGATATGAATACCAATACTGACATACAAATTATAGATGTGTCAGTATGATATGAATACCAATACTGACATACAAATTATAGATGTGTCAGTATGATATGAATACCAATACTGACATACAAATTATAGATGTGTCAGTATGATATGAATACCAATACTGACATACAAATTATAGATGTGTCAGTATGATATGAATACCAATACTGACATACAAATTATAGATGTGTCAGTATAATATGAATACCAATACTGACATACAAATTTGAAATATTTTTTGAAAGTCCAAGGATGTGATATAAAATAGCATTAGGTGCAAATAACACAAAAACTAAATATTATATTACTGTAACATTAATCATATTCCCCTCGGGCATTGCCCTTGGGGAATATGATTTTTCTTGGGTGAATAAATCTTCATATCTCCCTAACTATCATGCAATAAATGTATAATCTAATAAAAAGGTATATATACACTGCCATTCAGCTCATTGTCTACAAGCACAGTATGAAAGGTCTGGAAAACTGGAAATACATGTAATTAGAAATTTTCAGTCTAAGGGCAATAACTTTTGTAAAAATGGTCCTGCAATCAAAATGAAACTCAAACTTGTGAAAAAGTGTTGATGACATTACACATCTTTGGCATACTCATGTTTATACTTCAATCTTAATGTCTCCAACTTTGCAACAGAAGTTGCTGTAGAAGCTTTTTATGATGTCAGGTGTTGAAGGATGCCATAGAATTGAACTAATTTTCGGAGACGACCACAGGTAAACCCATCTCATGGCGGGGCATAAAATACAAAACTTTAAATCCTCATTATTGCACCATCCTGGCGCTTGGGGTCATGGTTTAAACAAATTTGAATCTTCATTACATAATGAAGTTTTTATGTTAACTTCTGACTCTTCTTGTCCAACCTGTTTTTCATAGTTCTTCATTATCTCCCCTTGTAAAGACACTTCAATGGATTTCATTTCAACAACAATTTACAAATTTTGATTCACAAAGCTAAGTAGAACCTTTGGCTCAGGTGATTTAAAAAATCACAAATGCAAATAATGGTGGCTGTTCTTTGTCTATATGAAATTATTGTTTGCTGTAGAAACCTTTGAATGTTGAAATAAATACAAATGTTCATAAGTTCTGAGAAGATTGAAGTAGATGAGGTTGGAAAGATCAAAGTTGCATGCAGTTATTTATCGATTTTGTTTGACAAGGAGCTTGTACATTGCTATTTAAGGCTATCAAACAAATGATAACTATTATACATTCTTACTCTCCAATCAGTGGAATGGAATCAGGAAATTTGTCTTTGAAGAAATTCATAAGATCCTCCTTAGTTTTAATACTGGCAAATACATCAAAAGGCATGAAAAGAGTGCAGGTAAATGATTTATCCAGATTAGGCAGAGCTATCATCATAAACTCATTCCTGGGCCAAATGTGCAAGTAGTTCACCTCCATCTGAAACTATACAAAGTGAAGCTTTCTGATTAGACATAAGTCAAAAGGAAGATTGAAGGTAAGCTTCTAAGTCTGAGAACAAAAGACTCACCTACTTCACCTTGCTCACATATATGATAAAATCCACATGTTTGGAACATTGATTATGAATAGAAGCCTTACAATTAAGTCATGAAATGCCAACAACAATACTTATCTCATAATGCATGTTTTGACAAACTGATCAACTGACAAACTGCAGGTTTATTCGAGATCAAAATACATAAATACAGAGGTAACTGTCATTTCAAAATAATATCTCTTAAATACATGCCTTTTAATAAACAGGGTATTATTTTAACTTCGGAATAATTATTTAACTCAGAAAACAATTAAATTTTGATTTCAGCCGTAGTGCAGGTTAGTTAGTAACTAAGTACATTAATTGTCAAATTTTCTTGTAGAGTGATGCACTAACTCAGGGTACTATGTCTTGATTTAATGGGAAAAAATCAATTTTACTGTTTTACACCAATTAAGTTTTGAATGTAATTTTATTAATTGAATGTTTTCAGTGTTTAATTGATTTTTGTTTTATTTCATTGTTAACAAATTGTGTCTCATCGTCTATTACTGTAATGTTAGGGGGATGAGGTTACTTCATTAACAAGTTGTGTCTTGTCTATTACTGTAATGTTAGGGGAATGAGGATACTTCATTAACAAGTTGTGTCTCATCGTTTATTACTGTAATGTTAGGGGGATGGAGTTACTTCATTAACAAGTTGTGTCTCGTTGTCTATTACTGTAATGTTAGGGGGATGGGGTTACTTCATTAACAAGTTGTGTCTCATTGTCTATTACTGTAATGTTAGGGGGGATGGGGTTACTTCATTAACAAGTTGTGTCTCATCGTCTATTACTGTAATGTTAGGGGGATGGGGTTACTTCATTAACAAGTTGTGTCTCATTGTCTATTACTGTAATGTTAGGGGGATGAGGTTACTTCATTAACAAGTTGTGTCTCGTTGTCTATTACTGTAATGTTAGGGGGATGGGGTTACTTCATTAGCAAGTTGTGTCTCGTTGTCTATTACTGTAATGTTAGGGGGATGGGGTTACTTCATTAACAAGTTGTGTCTTGTCTATTACTGTAATGTTAGGGGGATGAGGTTACTTCATTAACAAGTTGTGTCTTGTCTATTACTGTAATGTTAGGGGGATGGGGTTACTTCATTAACAAGTTGTGTCTTGTCTATTACTGTAATGTTAGGGGGGATGGGGTTACTTCATTAACAAGTTGTGTCTCATCGTCTATTACTGTAATGTTAGGGGGATGGGGTTACTTCATTAACAAGTTGTGTCTCATTGTCTATTACTGTAATGTTAGGGGGATGAGGTTACTTCATTAACAAGTTGTGTCTTGTCTAATACTGTAATGTTAGGGGGATGGGGTTACTTCATTAACAAGTTGTGTCTCATCGTCTATTACTGTAATGTTAGGGGGATGGGGTTACTTCATTAACAAGTTGTGTCTTATTTAATACTGTAATGCTAGAGGGATGGGGTTACTTCATTAACAAGTTGTGTCTCATTGTCTATTACTGTAATGTTAGGGGGATGGGGTTACTTCATTAACAAGTTGTGTCTCATTGTCTATTACTGTAATGTTAGGGGGATGGGGTTACTTCATTAACAAGTTGTGTCTCATTGTCTATTACTGTAATGTTAGGGGGATGGGGTTACTTCATTAACAAGTTGTGTCTTGTTTATTACTGTAATGTTAGGGGGATGGGGTTACTTCATTAACAAGTTGTGTCTTGTCTATTACTGTAATGTTAGGGGGATGGGGTTACTTCATTAACAAGTTGTGTCTCATCGTCTATTACTGTAATGTTAGGGGGATGGGGTTACTTCATTAACAAGTTGTGTCTCATTGTCTATTACTGTAATGTTAGGGGGATGAGGTTACTTCATTAACAAGTTGTGTCTTGTCTATTACTGTAATGTTAGGGGGATGGGGTTACTTCATTAACAAGTTGTGTCTCATTGTCTATTACTGTAATGTTAGGGGGGATGGGGTTACTTCATTTCTCTGTTTGTGTTTTCATGTACTGACACATGCGCAGAAGGGTTAGCCCCATGCCCGCCATGAACTAGTCTGGCGCATGCTTAATGTAGCGTAATGGAAATTAGGTCAGGCATGCACCAGACTAGAGATGAACTGACCCTTCAGTACATGCCCGGGAATTTCGATTTGCTCATATTTCCACGACTCAAACTGCATTTCTCGGTTGTTATGGGGGGAGGGGAGGAGAGTATACATGTATAGCCTCTATTTTATACACGACATGACTTCAAACAAAACGTCTAGCTCTACAATTTCTCTTCCTTCAAACCATGGGGTTAGATCTAACAGCAACATATAGCTCTACTACTTCGTTTGTAAACAAGATCAACAGCACTTCAGCAGCCATAGTATATTGGTAGTAAGTAGCTAGTGTCACTTGACTCTATCATCTCCATGCTATTTTTTAAGAAATCTATGTGTCACATATGTTGTGAATTTTGCGCCTTTTTCTTTTTTGCATGTCTGCTTCTCGCATACATTCCCACGTGTGTCATACAGTTTACATTAGTTACCATATCCACAGCATGCAGTGTTAGTTGACCGAACTTTGTAAAGTTAGTAAAAATGATTTGAAATATAAAATAGTTAGTGAAATAAAGTGTACTAGTTATACAAGAAAATGCTTCGGAAAATTAAACATCCCTCGCATCGTTAATATTTGATCAAAAGTGTCGATCTTTATCATGGGGGGGGGGGGGGGGGGTGTATTTTTCGCAAACTGTGATCAATTATATAACAGCTAGCACCAGAATAGTTTGCGTGTCCCCCAAACAAGATTTGGAGAAATATGTGTCCTGATCTAGTTTCACACTACTATAATATATAAATATTGCATGTAGTTGAGGGTAACATTGAAAATTTTCACCCCAAGAAAACCATTGTCAACCAAAGCGTAGCCAAGGTTTACAATGGTTTCTCGAGGGGTGAAAATTTCAATGTTACCCTCAACTATATGCAACATTTGTTTTATTATACTGAATGTTATGTAAACAGGAAAGCAGAAAAACTTACGTCTGTTGACATTTGATCAACCACTGTCATGCGACATTTCGTATATCGATGCGGGTATTCCCGTTTATTACAAACGCTCAAATGACATTGTCTAACAATCTACGGCGAACCGTACGCACATAAATTTGACGCATGTAATAATTTTTTATAATATCACCCGTTGTCAAGTACTGTTACCTGTTGCTAGATATTATCACCCTGGGGTGTGTGCTTTCTGTTCTCAGAGGGTAACAATGTTTTTTCAAATGCTTCTCGACCAATCAGATTCGAGTATTTTACATGAAAGTATAATTATAATAGTAAATATCAACAAACGATACTGGTCTTTCACTTGCACTGAGTCATTGTTTACGCCCAATTGACTTCTTTTTCCACATTGCATACATGTAGGAGCGATTTTGGTGACTTATATTATCAAAATTACCATGTTATATTATATATAATTATTGATATATACAATGTATATGAAAAGGGAGACTTATATATCACATAAAAATAAAACTTATTATTTGACAAGAATTCAATCAACAGATGACATAGTGTGTCTGTACAGCATTGTGATTTTTCTCGGGAAACTTTAACTATGCTGCGTCCGGTTCTAAATTTATAATAAATTCCCAACCGTTACGTGATCATCGTTCCGCATATCCATAATATGCTGATTATGCATTTTTTCTACAATGTTTGTAACCCTCATAATCCCAATTAACAAACCAAAGAAAGCACTTTATTATTCAAATAGCCCTCAATATCCTTTGGAAATGTGATACCACACAAATATCAGTTAAATATTCTTTATGAAAGGGTACTACTAAACAATGTATGTTAGAGTACTTTAGAGTACGCTTGTAAAATTTCATAATTTAATGCAATTTAATTGTTTATTTGTATGTTTATCACTTAAATAAACACGATTATAAAATAATATTGCAAAATTTATCAAAAGTACTTCTGTATTTAGTGATATTTTGACCAGAAAACAACATTCAATTTATTGAAGATTTATGACATCACAATCCCGATTATTAGTATTTTGTTTGGAGAAAGAATTGAGCAATGTGACATATTACATCAGTGATTAATTTTACGTATGATTCATTTGATAGTTACTCGGAATTCATGATCTTTTATTTTCTTGTCCCCCCCCCCCCCTTTTTGGTTGTTTTGGGGGTTTCTATGCCCTTTTAAACCCCCCTTTTCAATTCATCAATTCATTTTATATTTTGTTTCTTTGTCCAATGCAAGAACACAGCGATAAGAGCTCAACCATGCACAAAAAAAAACACCTGAGCTGTGAATCGAAGGTGCTTATAATAAAGGGGTGGATCTGTAGTTCTCAATATTTTTTCCAGAGAGCTACAAATCTGCAGCTACTAGCTGGTTCTGGGGTAGGCCAGTCAGATGGCCCATACATACTGAAAGAAAATGTGCATAGTATTTTATGAATCAAATTGAAATTGATCCGTAATGAATCGAACATCAAATCAAAGACCTATACATGTTATAGCAGTCATGGTTTATCGCTTCACCCGGGCCTATGTTATACATGTTATAGCAGTCATGGTTTATCGCTTCACCCGGGCCTATGTTATACATGTTATAGCAGTCATGGTTTATCGCTTCACCCGGGCCTATGTTATACATGTTATAGCAGTCATGGTTTATTGCTTCACCCGGGCCTATGTTATACATGTTATAGCAGTCATGGTTTATCGCTTCACCCGGGCCTATGTTATACATGTTATAGCAGTCATGGTTTATCGCTTCACCCGGGCCTATGTTATACATGTTATAGCAGTCATGGTTTATCGCTTCACCCGGGCCTATGTTATACATGTTATAGCAGTCATGGTTTATCGCTTCACCCGGGCCTATGTTATACATGTTATAGCAGTCATGGTTTATCGCTTCACCCGGGCCTATGTTATACATGTTATAGCAGTCATGGTTTATCGCTTCACCCGGGCCTATGTTATACATGTTATAGCAGTCATGGTTTATCACTTCACCCGGGCCTATGTTATACATGTTATAACATGTTTCCTGAAAAGGAAAGTACAACTAATCAAACATTACTTTAAAGATCTTTCTATATACTCCAATATAAAGTTTTAAACCCTTATTGTTCACCCACTATAAACCTAAGGATCTTGGTTTGAAAAACACTGAATCTTCACCATATATAAGAAAGTTTTGGTTTCTCTGATTCAGTGGTTTTTGATATCCTTTTTAACACCCATCCTATTTTCTTTATTTCCTTAAAAATCATCCCACCATAAAAGACATCATGATACTTCATTTGAAGAAATTCATTTTCCCTTTACCCAAGAAAACTTTATACCAAGTTTGGTTGAAATTAGTCTTGTGGCTCTTAAGAAGTTGAAAATGTGAAAAGTTAATAAGTGTAGTAATTATAGGGCTATATGGACTGTGGATATCGGCCTGTGTAGCTCAGTGGTTAGAGCACCTGACTAGTAATGTAGGAGTTCTGGATGTGATTTCCGGTCCAGTTGAAGATTTTATCCTCTCTCCTATACTACATTGATGCCATGACCACCCCTGCACTACAGGTTGTCCTGCATGGGGTAAAAAGAACCTGGGTTGTGTGTGTCTTCGAGGGCGAAGACAAATTAAGGAGGGAGGAATGTAGTAATTAGGGCTATACGGACCGTGAATATTGGCTTAGGTAGCTCAATGGTTAGAGCACCTGATGACTAGTAATGCAGGGGTCCCGGGTTCAATTCCCGGGCCAGCCAAAGATTTCTCCTCTCCTATACTACATAAGAAAAGACAAAAAACTAGCTCACTTGGGCCTTCAGATCAGGTGAACCAAACCATTCAGATCAGATGAACCAAACCATTCAGATCAGGTGAACCAAACCATTCAGATCAGGTGAACCAAACCAGTGTCAAGTGTATTGGCTCACACAATAAAACTATCAATTTATCACAGACTTGAATTCTATTAATTTTTCCATGCATACATTTACAGATAAAACCACCTCTATTCCTATACTGACCATGCATACATGTATATCATATATACATTTATCAATAAGAGCAACTATTATTGCCAAATTTGCATATCAACATGTTCTGATCAAAAATTTTAAACAAAACACATGAGTCACTTTACCTCATCTTTGGGAGAAGGTGGGATAGTCAATTCCATATAACCATGAGGGATGTACTCCTGTTGGAAATCTAATAATGTGGCCTTCATCATTTCTTTTCGAACTGCAGAAAATGCTCCATCATTGCCCACAATAAGGTCCACCTTGTTCTTGACTCTTTTTCCTTCATTGCTGAAACCATTGACATATTATAGTAAGCAATCCAATCATGATAAATGATATTATCTTAAAAATCATCTCTTCTGTCAGAAATTAAAACAAATGATGATGTATGTGAAGTATATAGTTAATGGAGAATTAAAGACATGATTTGAACTAAAGAATTTCAATTTTTTTTTAATGTTTACAATGCTTAATTAAGGTATTTCTAATGGTCAGCAAAATTTGTAATGTCAGTCGTCGAGTTACAAGAGAGATACAGAGCTAACAATTCTGTACTATGATCAGTTTTCAGTACATCTGTTGGTAGCCAAAAATTGTGGATACAAAAAGATCAAGGGCTATTCCAGCAAAAAACGTATGGGGGGAGGGAAGGCAGTTGATATTTTTTTTGATGGGTGGGGGTGATTTCGGAAAATGTATTTGTATGTGTAGTGGTGAGTTGGGAAAATGTATTCATATGGGTGGTTGTCTTCTAGGTTGAAAAAAAAATATGGGTGCTAGTGAATTATGATAAAAATGAAGACATTACAGAGTCTGTATCATGTTGTAAAATTTCTTTTATTATAAAAGAAGAGGAAGAAGAAAAGCGGAGCCATCCTACATTATGTACGAAAAAATATTGATAAACGGGCAGATAACTCTATTCAAAGTAAATGTTTCAGTTTGCATAGAAATGACAACAATAATAAATGAATAAATGAAAACGTAATGTTTTCTGTTGGAGTGACATGATTAGAAGTAACACCATCTATTAAGGGATATGTTTAGCGACCTTGGAAGGGAATGAGAAAATTATGTAAGAGTTAACAAAGAAGTTGCAGCCATAAGACCACCGAAATGTGTTTCCACATTTTTATCAGCCAATGGCTTAGGCAATTATTGTCGGGTCTTTCAAGGTAATAATAATAATAATTCATGTAAAAAAAAAATTAAATTAAAAAAATGCCCAAATTTTCTCAGAATGTCGTGATGTGCCACACGTGTCTGAAACACCAACATGTACAACCTGTTTTAACACAGGCCTATCTCAAGGGCAAGGTTCGAACCTACAACACTGCTAGAAGACCAAATGCTAAACATTAGGCCACAACGGTACTGTAATAATTTTGGTATGAGCGAACCTTCTCTGTTATCTATTAAAACCAACATGCTTAGGATGACATTACAACTTGAGTTTGGCTAGAGAATGGATCACAAATTACAATATCAACGTTTGAATATTTATTCACATTGATGTAGTCAAAATTCATTTAAATTCGGGTAATTTGTTCATATAAATCACCACAAATTCTGGCTTATTTAAAAAATAGTTGCATGTACATAGGATTAAGACCAATATGAACTTGTTGAAACTGAACTCTACCTTTAAAGGAAAATCTTAATATACAAGTGATTTCAGTATTGAATTCTTAATTCTATTTGTATGGGTGGTGGTGGCAGGGGAGAATCTATTTGTATGGGTGGTGGTAGCAGAGGAAAATTTAATTGTATGGGTGGTTGTCTTTAAAATAAAGTGCCTTCCCTCCCGCGTTATTTTTTTGCTGGAATAGCCCCAATCTAAAATCAGACACAGCAACATTTATTTCCCAAAGACTGAAACAAATCAACACAGAAAGTGCACGGCCTGCTTCTAGCTGAGAGCTCTGAGAGAATTGTTATCACAACAACATACCCATCAATGAATGATGTGAACTTTGAATAAATCTACATAAAAATTTCATATTTGATCTACATTACAAACTCTATCAGTCAACATTATTCATATAATTTCATATTTATTAATATGTGCAATATGGCTACATTCACTTCCACCAAGTTTGTAACTTTTCTTTCCTAAAAATTATTATTAATTATAAAATTTAGTTAAATCAAAGTTGTAAATAAACCTTTCATTTAGAAATTCAAAAAGAAAATCATGATGTATCATTCAGAAATTATAACTTATATTCCATAAACTATCTACTGAATATGTTTATAATCATTTTTGTCAAAAAATCCTATTTGATCATTTGACAGCAGATAAATTTAGTTGTGGCTCTGTGGTACTGTAGAAGATGTTAACAAGATGTGTTTGTGAAACACAAATGCCCCCGATAATGGCCAATTCCGATGATGGACAAGGTCACAAGGACAAATATCTTAGTACCAGTAGAAAGATCTTGTCACAAGAAATGCTCATGTACAATATGAAAGCTCTAATATTTACCATTTAGAAGTTATGACCAATGTAAAAAAAAAAATTAAAAGTAGGTCAAATGCCAAGGTCAAAAGGTTTGGTACCAATGGAAAGGTCTTGTCACAAGGAATATTCATGTGAAATATCAAAGCTCTATCTCTTACTGTTCAAAAGTTATTTCATACTTAGAGGGATGAACAATACATTCTGATGCCTGAATCAAACACTTAGAATTGCATCCAAGAGTGCTTCTAGCACAGTTAAAATCATATTTTCAACAAACTGAATAGCATTCAAAAACATCTTTATAAGAACTTCTTTTGCCTTCTATAACTGGTACTGATAAACCGTACCATTCCCAGTGCCAAATAGTGTGGAATCGTTGTTTGTGAGGGTTCAATGTTCGTGGATTTCGTGGATACCTTTTACCCATGAATTTCTGTCCCCACGAACCAGTGATTCTTTGCAATATCTGCTATAGTAATATGACTTATATTCTCAAAATGATGTGAATCCTTGAAATTCCATCCCCATGAACTAGTAAATATTTGGCTAACCACGAACACTGGCCCCCTCCAACTTCAATAATTCATCATATGCAGTACCATCAGTTTTATTTTGAGACAAAATATGTCCAGTAACAAACTGCTAATGTCCAGTAACAAACTGCTAATGTCTAGTACCAAACTGCTAATGTCCAGTAACAAACTGCTAATGTCCAGTAACAAACTGCTAAGTCTTCATAATTCCAGGTTCATAATTCACTTTGCATGAAATATACAAGATAACTAATTTCTTCACTCTCTCTAAAATAGAAAGTAGAGGTCAATAAAATGGTGCTCTTTTCTAAAATTGTAATCAATAAATACTTGTTTATTTTTTAATATATGTTTTATTCAGTGTTAATTCTAAAACATATGCCATTTGTTGACATGAAAGAAAACTTTGTTATATCTTGATGCCATTTTTCCCAATTGAATGGGTATCGGTAACATTCCCACACTGTTAAAAAAATACACTGTCCACAATCAAAGATAATTCATCTGATCTTACTTTATAAACTCCAGTTCACCAGTTGTAAAATTGCATGTTGCAAGTTTGTGTTCAAAATGGCAGGTTACATCAGGGCTTGCTTCTGCAGCTGTGAATTATTTCAAACAAATTCATTAGTACAGGATCTCATTGTATAGAGCATTTCAATCTCAATTTTCAAATATATCACTAAATAGAGGTGACAATTCCTAGATTCAGTCCTAAAAATTACAAATGAATAACCCAAAAATATTACATTAATCTTATTTTCTATAAATAAATAAAATATATGTTCATTCGGTACATACATACATACACAAGAGGTACTGTGAGTAATGCTCACTAAGAATACCCCCCGCTTACCCCAATCTCCCAAAGGGTGTTGTTAATAGGTATAAATTACCTCTTTCCTGAGTGTAAAAATATGGTAAGCCTTTGTAGAAGAAAATGGAATATATAGTCCGAACACAAATCCATGGTATAAACCTATAATTTTGACCTCGAGATCAAAGGTCAAGGTCATAAAGAGGCCATGAATGTACATGACACATAGTCTCATGATGTTACACTCATGTGTCAAATATGGTATGCCTATGTCAAAGAACAAAGAAGTTATGGCCCGGACACGAATCCATTGTAAAAAAAACAAACCCTTTAATTTTGACCTTAAGGTCAAGGGTCAAGGTCATATAGAGGTCATGAAGGTACTCAACACATCGTCTCATGGTGATCCACCTGTGTGCCAAATATGGTATGCCTATGTCAAAGAACAAAGAAGTTATGGCCCGGACACGAATCTGCACAGACAGACAGACGGACGGACAGACAGACAGAGTGATTCCTATATAACCCCCAGAACTTCGTTCGGGGGGTATAATAAATACCAAGGATAACCCATGAAAGTTCGAAAGCTTATTTCCAATGGGATCCTTTTATACATGGATGTTTGCACTAGGGAGTCATTTATGTGGGAGGAAACTGGAGTACCCGGAGAAAACCCATGTGTCCGAGCACGTGACCACCATACCCTCTCACATACAACCACTGCCGATCACGGGGATGGAACTCGGGTCGCAGCGATGAGAAGCGAGAGCGCTACCTTTGCACAACTCGGACACCCTAAATTCATATCCCCTAGATTAGACAGGGTTGCATATCATGTTGCATTTTCAGCATTTTCCACATGATTTTAACACCTCTGATGCCCAAAATGCATTCCATTCTAATTTGAAAAAGAATATGCATCATTTTTTTTCATTATACTTTACAATAATCTCTGTGACTTTCATTTCCTCTTCAATTTCAAAAAAATGGCCTTCACCTAAAGTATGCTTGGACATACGTGCTATCAGGGAACCAGTGTATCAATGCATTCTAAGTTACAACCATAATTAGAAAGCTTGACTAATTATTGGTCTATTCAAAGGAAACAAATGGACGTTCCTTACTTGTCAATAGTCCCACTGACTACCAAGAGTTTTATAATCAACTTGTCCAGCAGTACTTTATCTCCAATATCACAAAATAGCATTAGTTATGAAATCGCATTTTCATTTTTTACACCAGAAATGAGCTCGTAGCAAAATTTCTAGGTATATGCAGGTACACTGACAGCTGTAGATGACAGTCATTTACCTGTCACTGACCTATAAATGACAGTAATTATACCTGTCAGTGACGTCTTGATGACAGTAATTATACCTGTCAGTAGCCTCTAAATGACAGTAATCATACCTGTCAGTGACCTCTAAATAACAGTAATTATACCAATCGGTGGCCTCTAAAAAACAGTAATTATACCTGTCACTGGCCTCTAAATGACAGTAATCATACCTGTCAGTAGCCTCTAAATGACAGTAATCATACCTGTCAGTAGCCTCTAAATGACAGTAATCATACCTGTCGGTGGCCTCTAGAAGACAGTAATTATACCTATCAGTAGCCTCTAAATGACAGTAATTATACCTGTCAGTAGCCCCTAAATGACAGTAATTATACCTGTAAGTGGCCTCTAAATGACAGTAATTATACCTGTCAGTGACGTCTTGATGACAGTAATTATACGTATCAGTAGCCTCTAAATGACAGTAATTATACCAGTCAGTGACCTTTAAATAACAGTAATTATACCTATTGGTGGCCTCTAAATAACAGTAATTATACCTGTTGGTGGCCTCTAGAAGACAGTAATTATACCTATCAGTAGCCTCTAAATGACAGTAATTATACCTGTCAGTAGCCTCTAAATGACAGTAATTATACCTGTCAGTAGCCACTATATGACAGTAATTATACCTGTCAGTAGCCACTAAATGACAGTAATTATACCTGTCAGTAGCCACTAAATGACAGTAATTATACCTGTCGGTGGCCACTAAATGACAGTAATTATACCTGTCGGTGGCCACTAAATGACAGTAATTATACATGTCAGTGGCCTCTAAATGACAGTAATTATACCTGTCAGTAGCCTCTAAATGACAGTAATTATACCTGTCAGTAGCCTCTAAATGACAGTAATTATACCTGTCAGTGGCCTCTAAATGACAGTAATTTTACCTGTCAGTGGCCTTTAAATGACAGTAATTATACCTGTCAGCAGCCCCTAAATGACAGTAATTATACCTGTCGGTGACCTCTAAATGACAGTAATTTTACCTGTCGGTGACCTCGACAGTAATTATACCTGTCAGTGGCCTCTAAATGGCAGTAATCATACCTATCTATAAATAAACAAGAGGCCCACAGGCCTTATCGGTCACCTGAGTATTAGTGAAAAAAGTATCACTACTCCCAAGGGCTATGAAATCTAGAAAAAATATTCTGGTCTGAATATCTATTAGTAAACTAAATTCTAATGTTCAGCCACAGTATAAAACAAGATGTGTTCTTAAAACTTCAATGCCTTCAAAAGTGCACACACTGATGAAAGACTTTACATAATATAATAGGTTTATTAACATTAAAACATTAAAAGCTGTGACTAATTTGGATCCATTCTAGAGTCAAAACCCTGGGTTGTGAAATACACCATTTTTTGTAAATCCTTTTCTGCTATTCCTAAGTATGCATTTAGATTTTATACAGTATCAGCAAACTTACACATAAATACTATATACTAAGTTTGGCCCCACCCTGGGGTCAAAACCCTTACTCTGGGGAAAATCAAATTTACAATTTTGGTAAGAGACTACCTGCTCTATCCATTTAGTTTCAATTTAGTATAAAAAACACTAAAGAAAATGTTATTTAAGGCCACATTTAAAAATATGTTTGTTTCCCCTCTCCCGACCCTAAATTTCAGAGGAAGGTCGGTAGGTAGGTAAAAAGTTTTTTTTTTTTAGCTAGCAGAATTTTATTTATTATGAAATTCCCATAACCATTAACAATGCCCGATACCAAACGTCGTGAAGCACATCATCCATGTTTCCTCATCAAACTCGTATAGTCAGTTCTCGCGTAAATTCTGCTTTGATTGCCACGTTTTGCAATTAGGGAAGGTGTCGATATTTCGGACAGTACTTCATGTATTTTGGAAATGCTCATTATCTAACCACTAAACTTAGGCATTGGACTACATGTATACATATTGGTTGATTCGACGAACATTGGGTTTCATCAGAATTTTCTCTGCTATTTATGCCACATACTAACACTTAAATAAAGTTAGGGAGAATGTTGCAACTATGGACAATGGTGTTAGTTTTGGACACATGGTGTTATAAAATTGGTAAACTCGGTTGCTGTCTTTTATTTATGGTTCACTGACATTTTATGTTTTTGTTTTTTGCACATTATCTTAATTTGTATATGATAGTGATTTTGATTATATTTTTAAATGATATCGGTAGATCTAGTTTACCAGAAAACGTTTCAACGGGACTTGATTTTGCCGATCAAACAAAATGGATGCTGACATCAACCAATCAGAGCTGAGTTACACATGTGCATATAATTAGGTGTTTTCCAGTTTGTAAATATAGCATTAGTTCAGAAATAAGTTAAATTGAGAATGCTTCTGATTGACTGTCAAAAATATCGCATCCGTCCGAAATATCAACACTTTCCCCTACTGAAGAACACAACTTGCACACTGGATGCCCCGAATTCTCTTGTTTCCTCGCTCCTCGTATAGACAACATTTCTCCATCTCGATCTTGCAGATCACTAGTCCGAATTGCGAGCCGAATTCAATGTTAAACTCACTTGTAACTAATCAATAAAACAATCATGATTCTTGTACTTATTAATATCGATTAAAAGAAAATATCAATCCAAAATTCGATATTAAACAGAAACCAACAGTTGTAGTCAACCGAATTTTCACTGCCATTTGAGCAAACGAGTCTCGTGACTCAAAACAAAGCTCGACAGTTTGATAAAATGTTTTCAAGAGACTGTTTATGTGATGAAAGAACCCATAAAATCGATATTAGTAAGTACAAGAAGAATCGTTTTATTGATTAGTTATGAGTTTAAAATTGAATTCGGCTTGTAAGTATTTGAAATCAGCCAGAGAATGCCGCCTCCAGCTGGAGGCGGCGAAATTTCTAGATTTCGGACCAGAACACCTCCTGTATTCGTATTATTATTTTTTAATTTTGGATCGAAACCAAAGAAGATATAGAAAATTTTTGTCATTATAAAATACTGATCTGCACCAGAAACGACCTTGAAATTTTCTTAAAATTTAAAAAAAAAAAAACTTCACCAGAATGGCGTAATAAAAACTTATGGGTCGGTGTGAATTTTCAGACTCGGTCGGGCGAGGGGAAACAAACAATATTTTTATTTTGGCCTAAGCATTTTACACATAAACACTATATAACAAGTTTGGCCCCGCCCTGGGGTCAGAACCCCTACCCCGGGGATCATGAAATTTACAATTTTGGTAGAAGCCTTCCTGCTCTACATTACTATGCATTTAGTTTTTCTTACATGTGTGTGGTTCTTAAGAAGAAGATTTTTGAAATTGGTCAATTTAGGACAGTTTTTGCCCCGCCCCTAGGGCCCCAGGGGTGCTGGAGTCCTGAAATTTAAAATTTATGTCCCACTTCTCCAAATGATGCTTCAAACCAAATTTGAAAAGAATTGGACTGGTAGTTATTAAGAAGAAGTTAAAAATGTTCAACTGTTAACGCATGACAGACGAAAATCAATTGCAATAGGTCACCTGAGTTTACTCAAGTGACCTAAAAAAAATTATGCGAGTAATCTGTAAATGATAGTAATTTTACCTGAGAGAAGTACTTCATTCAGTCTCCTTCTATCCACTGACATGATGTACTGAAAAAATGTGGTAAATTGACTCCTCCTGTCACAATGATCACATATAATCATTTATTTTGATTTAAAAGTAAGCAATATTTAAAAAATATGCCATTTTAATATAAATGGAGAAGGCGGTATTTGTTGTTAGTGAACTATCGTTCCAGTGTTTGGTAGCATATCTTCACTAATATCAACTCTATAGGGATTACTGGAAAAGAATACCTAAAATGTTACTCTATATATAGTGTCAATGTTAGATTTACTTCAAAGTACATAACCTTGACCTATGATCTCTCAACCCAGAAATCAATAGATATATCTTTCCCTTCCTATCTCTTTCGCATGTGTGAATCTGAAACATCTTTTAAATTGTACGGATCCCATTCAATCACTCGCTATCACCTAGACCTATGATCTTTTGAACTAGAAATTAACAAGGACCTTTCTTTACCTATGTACCTGCTATCTTTGCAGCAAGTATGAGACAGAAAATTAGAATGATACTTTTTATATGATGTCCACCATTCTCTCAACAGAGGGCGCATTATGCAAGCTTCACTCACATCTCTGTCAACACTTGGAATCACGTGAAAATATAAGCACATGATATAGAAAGTAATGCTCGTTTCCTTTCCCTTTAAAAGTTCTGGCAACAGGTGATATGCCAGGCTCTTTTCATAACCCACTGGCACTATTCTAAGTACATTTTTACCATTAGCTGGTTGTCTCTTATTTTACAAGTTTTAGCCCCATCATACCCCCAGGGGCCATGATTTTAACAAACTTGAATCTGCACTATGTCGCAAAGCTTTCATGTAAATATCAGCTTTTCTGGCCCAGTGGTTCTTGAGAAGATTTTTAAATGACCCCACCCTATTTTTGCATTTTTGTGATTATCTCCCCTTTGAAAGGGACATGGCCCTTCATTTGAAGAAACTTGAAGCCCTTTACCCAAGGATGCTTTTAGCCAAGTTTGGTTGAAATTGGCCCAGTGGTTCTGGAGAAGAAGTCGAAAATGTAAAAAAAAGTTTACAGACAGATGGACAGACGATGGACAACAGGTGATCAGAACAGCTCACTTGAGCTTTCAGCTCAGGTGAGCTTAAAATACATGATCTATAGAACTCTCAACCTGGTCTTCCTTGCCATACAAAATTGGACTTCTCGATCCATCCACTCCATGAATTAATCTAGCATGCATAGGTATACCATTTTTCAAGACTACATCTTCTAATCCCACCATTCGTAATGCTGTGCGACCCCGTGTGGAGAGAGCCAAGTTGATGCTCCGCCCTTTCACATGTTCAGCTTTCCTGATATCTAAAACAAATTAAACATTACCACGGTCTGTAACATTATGCTATTTCTGCATACCTGATAACATGATGTGGCGGTTGTTTTAAAGACAGTGGAAAGTGTCACAGTTTTGTGTATTGTGAAATATTCACAATTATTTAATTTTTCCCTTAACATTCTTACTAACTGAAACTATAAGTTACTGTCTCCCACACTTTCTACTTTTGAAATACCTGGTAGGCTATCCCTTACAGAAACCCGGAAGGTACGCGAAGAAAATCTTTCCTTGAAAAACAAACCCAAAAAAGTACCCGCCTGGAGGTAAAAAAAAATTTAAAGTGCGGTTCCAAAGAGGGTAGAGTTTCAGGTACCTTTTGGGTACATTCCTGGCACTTTTTACTGTACCCAATGTGTACCCCAAAAGTACTCAAAGTGTACCCAAAAGTACCCAAATTGTACCCCAAAGTGTACCCGAAATGTACCTATTTTCTGTAAGGGTAATAACCATTATCTATGAATACACTTGAACCAAAGAGTACAACACAGATTTATTATTAAAATGCAATTAAAATTATTAAAATGTAAATACAAGAAATGTCTGTCACATTTTCAAGCCCCTTCACACAGGCATATATATTTCATGGAGCTCTAACGTGTGAAGAGGCTACAAAAACTAATTTAGACAATTCTTACAGATATGTGTATAAAATGTATATTTTGATATATATACACACACATTATATATATATATACATATAGTAAAATATCTGTATCTCGAATACCCCGCTTGAGTCGAAGTCGACCGCCGGTCCCAGCCGTTTTCCCTATTTAAATGATTAAAAAAACTTCTGATATTTCGAACACGGTAATCTCGAATACTCCGCTTATGTCGAAGTATTTTCAAGGTCCCATACCCTAAATTCACCTGGTTTATCTCGAAGTGCAGTCAATTTTCCGCTCTGCTTACCATACCTGGCGTTGTTAAGTCACACATTCACACCCGCGGCTACATCAATTATAATTAATGACCGCTAATCCACGCTCGCCTTTTCTGAGTAGACCAAGGTCGCAATAAATGGTTCAACAGCTTGGGTGATTAGTGAAGCCTTTCAACATTACGGCTAAAGTTCACCGCCAATTATGAACTAACACACCCGATTCCAGGAATGGTGTTTTGAAAGACACACGCTCTATCATTAACATGTGGGTTAGATAAACGCACAAAATCGTCGAAGTACGCTTGAAGGTAATGCTCTTAATAACGATAATGCATTTAATAATACATGTACACGCTTCATCATTAAAACTAGTACAGAGAAAACACGAAAATTTCTTTAATAAACATTTAAAAGTTTGGTTTTTTTTTAAAATCCGTCTTTTTTGTTTCTTACGTGATAAGTTCTTTCATTACAACGCAATAACTACATCCCAGTCGAGCCTGAACATCAGTAAACTTAAAGTAAGCATACAGGCACGATCATCTTAATTTTGAAACACATTGTGAATTCAATTAGATGTTTATATATATATTTAAAAAACGAAATGTTTGTCTTTGAAATTCCACAATATTAATTTGTCAACTTGTATTAAACTATAAGAAATGGCAACGGGGTTTTTGTTTATAATGCAAATCCCATACTATGCATCAAATATCCTTAAAAAAAAATATCCAAGATCGATTTTAGATATCTCGAACCCCCGAATATCTCGAAGTTTTTTCGAGGTCCCTCGGACTTCGAGATAGAGATATTTTACTGTATATATAACAAGATTGCTACATGTACATGTATCCATGTCCCCCACCGCCGCAAAAAAAAGTGAAGCACAAAAGTCCCTTAACTCCTGTAAAATTTGTCGAATCAAAATGGCAATGTACTAGCTATGATCAATTAAACATTGTGACTAACAATCCTACAAAATTTGAACAAAATACGTTGAGCAGTTTCAGAGGAGTAATTGCATCCACAAAGTATTCCTATTATAGTGTAGCATGTACAAATTCAACAAAGTCCTGTAACTCCTGTAAAATTTGTCGAATCAAAATGACGGCATAATATGATCAACTACATATGGTGACTAACAATCCTACAAAATATGAAGAAAATCTGTTGAGCAGTTTCTGAGGATTTGCGTCCACAAAGTGTTCCTATAGTGTAGCATGTACAAATTCAACAAAGTCCCATAACACCTGTAAAATTTGTGGAATCAAAATGGTGTAATATGATCAACTACATGTACACATTGTGAATAACAATCCTAGTAAATATGAACAAAATTCATTGGGCAGTTTCTGAGGAGTTGCATCCACAAAGTGAAGTAGGACAGATGGACACTGTTATTTTCATGTCCCCTTCCGCATTGCAGTGGGGGACAAAAAATTTTAAACAGAAAACATTGTCTGAGATGTATTTGTGAAACACTGATGCCCCCATATGGCCAAACTCCATGGTCAAGGTCATGAGGTTAAACATTTTGGTACGAAATTTCAAAAGAAGGTTCTTGTTACAAGGTCATACACTGTATACACATGTGAAATATAAAGCCCAGGTTATCACCATCTATTCAAAAGTTCAAAAGTTATGGGTAAGGTTAAAGTTTTTGAAAACAGACAGACAGACAGACCAAAAACTATATGCCTCTAGAATCTCTGAATATGGTGACATAAAAATATCAAGCCTGATTGAACAGATGCAAATACTATCACAACACAGTCAAACAAAAAATCCACATTAATCATGCAGCACTTACGCATTTGAATCATTTCTTAAACATATCAAAGCCTTTTTAATTTTAAATTCGGTTAAACTGGAGTAAGTACAAAGTTGAAGTTTTCCTACCATCTCTCTTCTCATAAACATCAACAATGAAATTCCTCTTGGCCAGAAAACAGGCATTTAAAGCACCAACCTATGAAAATATAACCGTAAAATTGGTAAGATTTTTTTATACAATAGAACACTACAAAAATAGTCAAAATATTATCAAATCATACTGCCTGTAAAAAACAAAGTTTAAATAGAAACCATACTAATATCTTTTTATTCCATCATTACCGTTAATAATCTCAGATAATTTCTAACATGAATTTTAACTGATATCTTTTTATTAAACCAATTAAGCAAAATGTCATTTATTGCATAATTTTACAGATTTTTATTTGTAGGTCTCTCTTTTCTTTTAACTTTGTCTAATAAAAGCTTTATCTTTCATAAATAGATGTCCGTTTGAATATTTTACATCTGTGCATTTCATTAAAGTCATATACAGATGTTTCAGTCCAAAATTAACAATATAAATTTTTAAGAATTAAGAATTTACACTTAATGCAAAGGCCTGCTGGTGCCATGACCGAGTCAGACCTACGACATAAATACAGGTAGTGATTCCTCCTTTGTCAAACACTCAGCATTAATAAAAGTGAAAATAACAGGTCTTACAGATATAACCTTAAAAACGAAGGTCCCATATGTCACGTAAGGCATTGGGATGTTAAGAGAACCCTCACTGTTACAGCCCTGAGTGCTAAAGCATAGGTCTAAATTTGTGGTACTTCGATCACCTGCAGCTGGTGATGTCTCATTATGAGTGAACAAGAGTACTGCAAACATTACAACATACGCCCATCGGATAGTGAAATTCAACCTGTAAGCCTATGAGGAACGAGATTTAAAGATCAATGTCGGTTCAAAATCTACATTCAAATAGTTTGGGGGAGGGGCGATGAAATCTTCTGAAGTTTCTGTCATCCAAACAGTATAAAAGGTATACAAAGTTTTATTTATAATCATGTTCTTACTTGACGATTAGTTTCATCATATTTAGTTTTAAATGGGGGGTGTCTTGGTGAAAACTATGTGAATTTAGGTTATTGTCTGACATTGAACTTTTGATCTTGCCCCTTATGCACTCTGATTTGATATTGCACACATTCTGAATAGAAAAGTCCTAAAGTAGGTCATGGTGCACCAATCCAGCTGAAATGCAAAATCACTGCTTGAGGGAGAAATTGTGACCAAATTTCAAAGCTGTATACATGCATCCATTATGAAGAAAAGTTTGGAAAACATTTACCTCAGATCTGATGAATAGACAGCCAGACAGACGAACAAACAGACAGTACCATAACATAATACATCCCATCTGATGACCGGGGTATAAAAATTCTCAACAGGACGTAAATAAACTAAACAACAGGAATGAATTACCTAACTGCACTCTATCACATCATGTAATGACATCACATAGCTGCCTATGGATATTGATTTTACGCTACATTGATCTACATCAATGGCATATGATGGAAAATTATTCGCAATTTTTACACAAGGGAAGATGTGATTTTGACCATTTGAGCTTTCAAATCAGGTGAGCTAAAAATGTTGTCAAGGGCAAAAACTTTTATGCTATATATTAAAGGTATCATGATATATACCCAAACAAAAATGTTCATAGTCATTTTCAGTACATTAGGTTTAATTGCTTTCCCAATCCTACCATGCTTATCACCAGATTTATGTGAAAGTATGTATTAATGAATTTGAGGTCTTTTAGAGAACACTTTTAACTAATACCAATGTATGTTAAAAAATTATTTTTTTTTTAACTTGCCATTAATTACATTCATGTAGGTTTTATTTCCAATCCTACATGGAGCCATTGAACAGTGCAGAGAAGATATGACAATGATTGATAACAAAATAACTATACAGTTTATGATATTAAAGGTAGATTCTAAGCACATTATAACAATGGTATGTGTCTGCAGTTTATCATACAGGAAAAAGCCCAGTTGGTACAGCATATCACTATCTTTACATGTCACGTGATATTCACTTAATTTTTTTTTAAATTCAATTTGCAGAAATGTTTGTTGGTTTTCTCAATTTCACTTAATGAAGGAATTCTTTTTGGATCATGTTATGATATGGACTGGTTATAGGAAAATGAATTTCATCTTCAACAGCATTTCATATATGCAAAACATGCACCTACTTATTAATTAAGTACACCATTTAATTTTACATATATCAGGAACTATATATAAAAATATCATCCTGTTCTAAATTTTTTAATAGTGTAGGTAGACACACTGGTTTGGGGTGACAGGTGTGGGATTTTTTTTTCAAGGCAGCTGTCAACTGCACTGTGTGTATTTTTAGTCACAACTCAATCCTATATCACATGACCTTCCTTTTCTTTCAGGTGATGACCATGTATGTCCTTGGACAAATAAAGTAAATTAACCTTTTTTAAGGTCTCACAATTGTATCTTATGTATAGTTTGATATATATATATATATACACACACACACACATACACACACTTTCCACAATGCAGCAATGAAGTTATACAAGGATATTACTATTATCAGACTATTGCTTATATTGCCATAATAAAAATACAATATACACAGCACAACAAGAAGTGGACAAGCATAGATTACATCAATGTATGTAGGTTATGCTTCTTCACTTCTCCAAAAAGAATAATAATTATAAATGACAATGCTACTATATATGCATTGATCAAGTACCGAATTGAAAGAAGGCCCGGGCATTAAAGGCCAAAATTTGCCCAATGTCAAAACGACATACTTTACTGTTACCCTGACTAATTGTGACAGTGACACCAATTTCAGCCATTTTTAGATTGTTTTTCATGTTTTCTTAATTTTGGGGCAAATTAAAGGGAAAGGTAACCTTAACCACATATTTGCTTTTATGAATAAGTATTACTTACTGATATCGTAATTGACAGTCTTTAACAACAATAACCCCTGCTTAACAATTAAATCAATATTAATCTATCATGTATTTTAAATTACCTGCCGCTAAGAGAGTGGCCATTGAGGTTTAATTTATGACGTCACACTGTCTATTCCGGTTTATTTCATCAGCAGCACTGTAAACATGACAAGTCACGAACAGTTAAGTTTGGAGCCGTATAGATTTGAGCCCGTTCTTTCGCAAGAAGAAATTAGGAAAAGAAGACATTCAATCAAGTCGCAGACAAGGCAAACGGTAAACGTTCTTCATACAAATGTCTCGAACCTCAACTTGTCATTACGCAAATGATGGAGCCACAGTTTACGTAGTCTTTTCTTTTCAAATGACTTGGTTGGGTCGGAAATTTTGAAGAAAAAAAACCCAGCCTTTTTTCACATCTTTCCTTTGCATTAGTGTAATTAACTGCTTGCCAGGAAGGCATAAACCTATTTATTCGTAAGATCTACCACATGTATATCTTTGATGATCTCACAGGTGCTTGGGTTCAGTTCTCAGTTCTCACTCTTTGGCTATTGAAACTGGACGTTACACACAAACACATGTAAATGAGAGAATATGTACTGTCTGCAAGTCTGACTGTGTAGAAGATGAATTCCATTTTGTATTTGACTGCATAGCATACCAACACTTAAGAAAACCATTCATAGAGTCCATGAACATTTTGTGCAAGATAAATCAACTCATGTAGCTTATTTGGAAGGGGTGTGTGTCCTGAACCCAAGCATCTGTGGATGATCTTAGACTTTCATCAAAACCGGAACAGACAGTGTGACGTCAAAATTATTGATTTTTGTGGTCTTGAATACAAAAGAGTTACACATCATGGCAGCCTCTTTTGATCGTGGGAATTTCAATTTTTGACATTTTCAAATTAGTCCTGAAGCTTATCAAGGCCATATATCAACAGAATTATATGACAAATCTTTATCATATGATTAATCCTATCATTTATTATGTAAAAATCTTTTGGGTTGCCTTTCCCTTTAATGAAAAAAAACAACAAAAAATTACAAACATTGAATGACTTTTATAGCAAACAAAAAATAGCACAACAAACAACTCATTTCCCAGGATTACACTGAAAATAAATTATGAACAATATATATGCCTGAATTCTTCATTTTGGGGGGAAATGACTGATTCTTACACAAAAAAATCACAGATTTCTGGAAACATCAAGTAACTTTTATATAAAACAAGAAATGACACAAAAACAACTCCATATATTAAAATTCACTAAACTGGATTACATTGGAAAAAATTATGAATAATAAATATGTTGAAATTCCTCATTTTGGGGGGAAAACATCTGATTTTTACACAAAAAAATCACAGATTTCTGGAAACATTTGGTTTCTTTATTACAATACCTTAATGTGAAAAATAATGATGTCATGATTTACGCACCAATATGTAACTTATTTTTAAATTAACAAATACAGTTATAGAGCAATCTGATTAACATCAGATCCTCGATCCGCTCCTCTTTCTTCATCTTGTCGCTACCTCGTGTAGCGACAAGAAAAGAAAAAGATGAAGAAAGAGGAGTGGATTTTAATCAGATTGAGTTACAGAGCAATTCTAAATATTTAATTTGTTTGAAATATTATGAATATGCTGAGCACATGTTGCTGCTTATTGTCCCTGGCTCTTTGCACACTGTGCACATTTATTATTCTAAGCACATGAACCGGTAATTTAGTCAAATTAGTGTTAATAACAGTAGGGGTCTGTACTATATACCACCACCTAATAAAAACAAGGAATAAAACAAATGTTTACTCAAAATGTCGATTCAAAACAGCTCCAAAATTCTGCTTTTATCGTCACCCACCCCCAAGTTCTTTCTGATCCACTAATTTCAATACTTTTATTAGACCCCAACTATCATTATTATTACCTTACAAACAAAATTATCGGTTCCTGTGTAAAAAAAAATAATAATAATAATAACACATTTATCAGTTTTTAAGTGACACATTTATCATTTTTTAAAAGTTACATAATAAGCAGGAATACATGTATAATGTTTCGTCATGAAATATTGTAAAGGCCCAGCAGACAATGTTTTACGATACGACTTTAAAAATATTTAAAAAAAACATTAACAGTTCGTGAACTGTCCCGTGTTACATCACATTAGGCTAACTAGTAAACAAATAATAAAACACTTTAGCCTGTCTGGAAGAGGGATATTTATGAAATAAAGATTTCTACTTACTAGTCCCCCGCCAACAACAGCAACATGCGGTCTCTTCTCCGACATTATGTAGTCTACAGCTCAACACTAGTCGGATAGGTCTTTGGTAATGAGTGACCTTCACCTAGTCTTTTTTTTTTCCCCTGTCATTTCATTGGCGGAATGACACACGCCTACTTGAAACATGCTCTCTCTCTCTCTCTCTCTCTCTCTCTCTCTCTCTCTCTCTCTCTCGTAAACTCAGTAAATTGGGTGCATAAGAAAGGAAGGGGGAATGGGAAGAAAAATGAAAAAGTGTCAGAACTTTGTGAGGTTTTCCGACAATCTACACATTCCTAGGAGAAACCACAGGTGCTTGTGGACAGGACTTCCGGTACCCCCCCCCCCTTCTTGTATTTTTAAATGTTCAATTCCTTGGGTATTTCGGACTATTTTTGATAAAATATGTAACTTCAGAGTTTATATATTTGAATGGAATACACAAATCTCGCATAGAAACCGTTTTTAAAAATGTCATATCACCGATCATAAATAAGCTTGAAAGCTACTGTGAAAAATATTGCCTGTCTGTCAATCTCAAGAAGACAAAAATTATTATATTTTGCAAAAGTGGTAAAAAATCAGCTGAAATTTTTTTCTATAAAAATCAAATTATTGAACAAGTGTCATCATATAAATATCTAGGAATTGTTTTCTCCTCATCAGGCTCATTCACAAATTGCCAGTTTGATCTCTACAAAAGAGCCTTAAAAGCATATTTTAAATTAGTCAAATGTTTTGGAAATATTAAACCTAAAATACATACCCTGATACACTTATATGATCATACTGTAAAACCTGTACTGCTATATGCGTGTGAAATCTGGGGCACAATAAATACAGATACATGTTCTGCAAAAAGCCCCAATTATTGTATGGAAAACTTCTTTAACAAAATGTACTGCGAAAAAATGCACATTAAATTTTTGAAATATATTTGTGGTGTACATAAAAAAAGCCTCAAATCAAGCTATTGTTGATGAACTTGGTCGATTCCCAATGTATATTGATGTCATAAAAAGCTGTTTTAAATATTTACAAAGAATTTTAAATTCCGAAGTAAATTCCTTATTAAAAAATGCTGTACTTGAAAACAATGTATTATACGATAATAACAAAAGCAACTGGATCAGTAGCATTCATTATATTTTGAATAAGTTGGATATACAATGCCCTATACATGATAAAAATATTGTTTCAATTGTTGCTAATAAGTTGTATGAAAGATTTAAATATCAGTGGTGTAATACACTCTCAGACAATGCAGACAAACAATTTGGTAAATTACGAACCTATGCACTATTCAAAACAAGATTCTGTAGAGAAAAATATTTTTCAGTAATTCGTAATCCTCATGTTTTGAAATCTTTCACAAATTTCAGAATCAGTTCTCACTCTTTGGCTATTGAAACTGGACGTTACACACAAACACATGTAAATGAGAGAATATGTACTGTCTGCAAGTCTGACTGTGTAGAAGATGAATTCCATTTTGTATTTGACTGCATAGCATACCAAACACTTAAGAAAACCATTCATAGAGTCCATGAACATTTTGTGCAAGAATTTTATAAACCTGTGTAATAAACAAAAAATTATCTGGCTTATGAGCAACGAATGTGACAGTATTATTGAAAAATTTGCCAATTACATATATAGCTGTTCATTACTAAGAAAAGTTGATTTATCATAAACTTGTAAATTTTATTTTTCATCTATCTTTTGGATAATCACTCTTTTATAATTTATGTATATGAACTTTGTATTCTTTGTATGCCCTCTGGGCCCAAAATTGGAAATAAATTACTTGCTTACTAATATATTATGATCGGTGATATGACATTTTTAAAAACGGTTTCTATGCGAGATTTGTGTATTCCATTCAAATATATAAACTCTGAAGTTACATATTTTATCAAAAATAGTCCGAAATACCCAAGGAATTGAACATTTAAAATACAAGAAGGGGGGTAACGGAAGTCCTGTCCACAAGCACCTGTGGGAGAAACAGCTCAGTCAATTTCAAGTCAATGAATATGGCACGCCATCCTCTTGAAAACATTGCTGTTATAATCCTTTGTTATTTTAAGCTTTTATATAGAACTGAATTTCTGAACTGAATTTTATTTTTCATCACAATTACACAATTGTATACAGAGATTTAGTACATATATATTTTATATAATGATGCCGTGCATTTTAGATTCGAGTAGTCATTGGGTCGGGGAGCATAGTTTTAGTCTAGTCAATCTAGCTCAAAAATGAGCTAAACCTCAAACTAATTGCAACAGAAATGATTTATTGATTATTCATACCAGAAAACACATGCAAACAACATATTAAAAATCGGCCTTTGTATCTCGATGGGAAAATTGGAATTTTGGGGTAAAATGATGCTTACTTTCATAAAAATCGCTAAAAACAGGAGATTGACGAAAAAATATATTTCATGTACCATACAATGAAAGTCAGTCTCATATTTCAAATTTCAACCTGTAAATGTTCGAGCAAAACTTTTAAAAACAGAATATATCCCTCCTTGACTGTAATTTTGGGGTAAAATCTTGGTTTTTTAAAGCAAAAATGGTTAAAATTTGAAATTTTAAGGAGAAAAGCCACACCTTTTTATATATTTGAGACTCCCAACAAAAAAAAAATTAGGTTAGGATTTACTTTAAGAACTGTTCGACAAGTATATATATATATATATATAGAGAGAGAGAGAGAGAGAGAGAGAGAGAGAGAGAGAGAGTCAAAAATAAAATCCAGTACTCAAACGCAAAAGCGTTTGAGTACTGGATTTTATTTTTGACTTTATTCTACCCCGATACCAAGAAAAAATTTATTGAATATATATATATATATATATATATATATATATATAACACATTTTAGGTAGGAAAAACTTCCTTTTTCTGAAAAATAGCTAAAGGGAAATAACAGGATATAACTGCTTCATAAATGATATGACATTGATCAAACATAGGCTAAAACGTCTAAATGCAGAACTAAACTTTTTTTTACCAAAATATATTTTTGCTCTCTAATATTTCGGATGAAACCTTCATTTTCCACCAAAAATCGCTAAAAACTGGATTTAGAAAACAAATTTCTATCCATTCTGTCCATGCATATATGAGTTACCTAATGAAGATTTATATGTTGAAATAAACTGTTAACACAAAAACAGTGTGTTAATTGTAATGGTAACTTGAGATTACGCATATACGACACACTGCTTTCTAATTTGGCACATCATCAAACTCTGAGTTTGAACAACTATTGCCTTTACAGTCAGTGCAAGCAACTGTACAGCTCAGTCCATGCTTTCTACAAGTACAACGGCTAGTGTCACAATTTGCCTTGCATTTGCAGCGAATAACGTTCAGAAGTTTCTCTGGAGCGACTGGTAATTTAGTTTTAACGGGTGAAAGAATTCCAGAAAGCAGTGACCAGCCCCAGTTCGAAGGATCCAAATTAATATCTTCTCTAGTCCACTCTATGACTTGATAAAAAGTTCTCTTGCAGTGCTCCTCTGCTGCAGCTGTAGTTGGTGGTAATGACTGAACTTGTAGAAATGATGTTGTGTTGGACAATACTTTACAAGCAAATTTTCTATATCTCAAGATGTCAAGTGTCTCTAATGGCATTTCACCGTACAAAGTTGCTATGATATCGACACCAGGGGATACGATCTCTTTCTCTGTGGAATCCTCATTTAGGAATATTTTCGCAATTTGTCGAAATTCTTGACATCCTATTGCTTTCTTAAGTACGGGACCCTTTCCGATGCCGAACATTCTTGACGTTGTGTCGCATCTTGTGAGTGCGTGTAGAAATGGCAAGGATTGACAAACTTCATTTCCTAAAAGACGTCTGGTTTTAACGATATCCCATACTTTGATACTATAAGGTCTCCGATTGATTTGGTCAGATTTAAAGAACAGATTGTCAACATGGGCATTGCAATGAAAAAGCAGTAATACTAGAAGGTCAGTGTCTTCTCCAATAACTACAGTTTTTCTTGTTTCTGCTGATTTGATTCCAGTTTTGGCTATCAAAACGTCTGCATCTGCCTCGGCTTGAATAGTGAGAATTCCTCTGCATGTGAGAAATTCGCAAAGAAGGTTGATGAAAGCTTGTTTATTTTCCTTGTTTGTCAGAAAGTTTTCCTTTTTGCTTTTAAAGGGAGTTGACTGCTTAAATTCTGTTTTGGCACCTTTGATTCCTTTGGTTCTTCGAGTATGTGTGTGATCTTTTGTACTCGGTCCAGATTCATACCCATCAAAAACTACAACAGCATTTCCATAACGTTTGCTTATCAAGTCAACATACCCTTCGCATATTTGTCCAAAGGTTATTCCTTTTGACCATGGAAATCTATGGATCAATGACCCTCCATCTAATACATAATTTGCATCTGTAACATCTAGTTCGTCGATAGAGCAATCACCAACATTCCATATTGCATCTGCTAATGATGCTTTTTGTGCTTGTCTCATCATTCCATTTGCTTCAAATAAAGATGCTGGATTGCTACATAGTTCATACTTGAACACATCTGCCGTGTCTGGCAATATTCTACCTGCTGCAGCCAAGAGACGTTGGAATAGAAGCTGTGGATCAACTGAAACTTCATCACCTTCACACTTCACATTAGATTTGGAAGCCAAAGTGATTGCCTGTTTGTTTCTTTTAAATACATATTTATCAACTGATTTTGAAACCATTGATGACAATATGTTTTCTCCAATTTCAACAGTTTTGTCCACATTGACCTTTTCATCTGCTGTCACTCCTGTTTCGATGTTACGTAAAACAGTGCCCAGTGAAAACGGATTTCTTTCTTTCAAGAACTCGAACAAAGTCTCTATATCCTTGCTATCTTGTTGGATCCTTGCATTCCCAAATTCCTTGTGCTGGTCACTCGATTCATATCTGATATCAGTAATTTTTTCCATTGCCTCTGTCATCTCAGCACAATGTGGCATACTTAATAACCATTGAGCCCTCTGTGTCTCAGTAAGCCCTCTTCCTCTAGTTAGACCTCCTGTCGTTTTTAAGCTCCTCATCAGTGACTGCTCTATTACTAAGTCTGTTGACAAGTCTGCCCAATAACGGTCACTTCGACGGATGACATGAAATCCCGATTTAAACTTCTCATCTAAACCTGGGTGAGTATCTTTCAGTCCTTGCATATGTTGGAGGTATATGTGAGCTGACTTTACATAAAGATTATGCCCTGATGCTGCAAGGTATGGAAGCATATCATACACACTCTTTAGGTGAAGCAACCAGTCTCCAGATCTTTCAGCTGCAATAAACTGACGAAGAAGTTCGACCATATCCATGTACTGCATCCATAGCTTGGATGTTCGATTGCCTTCCAAAGAGTTCTTGAATGTTACAAGTTTAGACGTAACAGTTTTCAATGCGTTGTTCTCAGCGAATGCCTGAAGAGTAAGTGTACCATCAGCTAACTTGTCAAATATTTCTACCAAGTTGATTAACTCCGTCGGAATACTTGTAGTAAGGTCAATGTCATGATCTTCTTGAAGTGCTACATTTTCATTGCCAGACAAAGTATTCATGTGCGCAGACCAATGGTTCTTTTCTAAGATGTTGGTAGAAATTTCGTACGCTTCGGATACAAGGAGTAAGGTCAGTGCTGTGTAAACCAAGAAGTGTCCTCGGATTGCCCGAGCAACGGCTTTTCCACTGAGCATGTGCACAACAGCGGCAGGGGCATAAACACTTTCCAAAACTTCAGTCAAACCACTATTGTTCATTAAATACCCAATGGATCCTAGGAAACTCATCTCTGTGTGAAAACCGCCTAATTGTACAACAATAGACTTTAAAGGACTGGAAAGTGGTTCGTTACGAATGATGTTGACTGCCTTCCAATACAGTGGTTGATCAAATGTTATTACTGGGTCAGAATTGTGTATCTTCGCCTGTTCTGACACAAAGTTAAGTGTCGAGTAAATGCAAGTTAGGTTGCTTGGATCCAGGTCTATAATAGGCAAAAAAGTGATGCTTGATTTCCCCGGATAAGTGCCTTTAAACACCATTTGACATGATGCTGTCCATCCTAATCTTTTGATTGGCCATACAATTGAGAACAAACAGCTTAGGTTGCCTGTGTAAGTTTCTGTAGGTACAGGAGTAAGTTTCTCAAACTTTAAGGGTAATTGTTCATTCATATCCATCTTGTAAAACTTAATGTCAATTCTAGCAAGCCGTTTAACTTCTTCGACTTCGACTTTTAATCTTGGTACCACTCCCTTTTGTTTCACGCCAGGGGTAGCAGTTGCTACAATTCCCATTCCATGGAATGTCCCATGCCCATCAATTGTTCTTATATTGTGGTCGACATTATCAGCTATGTATTGTAGATGCGCCCCTTGATGAACATCCGGGATTTCAGTATTTTGCATCTTTGCTGCGTTAAGTTCATACCGCTGGACCTCAGAATATGAAGATGAAAAGCCAAGAGAATTCAATGTATCGATAAGAAACCTAGATCCGAATGCATGGTGCATTTGGACGGCCAATCCAATTTGGAGAGGTGCAATAAGGGATCGTGGTCTAGCTGCTTGCACGACAGACTGTCCTATGGAGGATACCTTGACATCGACATTGCTTTCACTAAATAATGTACGCAAAAATGTTTTCAGACTTTCTGGTATGTAATTTAAATTACTTTCTGTGGATTCAATATCAGCCACACATGGATACTCTGATTTACTGCTTGATATATGCTTAATATCAGACTTTATGAGATTTGCTGCAGCTTTCAAGATGTTAAGCTTTTCGACTTCTGGGTCATTTTGAGACTGAGATTGATGAAAATCCTGCAGAATATTTTTCGCTGTTTTCCGAAGAGTGATAACATTTGGTCTTCCGTTGATTTCTGTAATTATGACATCCTTGCCAAAATGATTTTGAATTTTTGATTTCATATGAACTTGTGAATATGATCGGTTTTCTCCACATAACTCAGACATTTTAGTGACCATATCATTGACTGTAAGCTGTTCATCTTCGTTTTTAATCAAATACTCCAGGGTTTGACAGAATGCCGCCTGTGACTCTTCTCTTTGTGGTCTACCTGTTCCCTTCTTTTTTTGGTTAGGGGTAGAAGACGGTACATTTTTACCAGTTCTGAAATTAACACTGCACTGCTGGTGATATATGGCGTCTGCTGCGTGTAAATCTTGTGCATAGTGAATTCTTGCAAGGATCTGTGTAGCCCAGTCATCATTTCTTTCTTTGCATAATTTAATAATGTTTTTCTGAAAGTCACTTGTTCTAACAAGAAATGAGTCTGTCCCTCTTCTCCTGTCATCTAAACTTGCAGGCTGGCTACAAAAGAGACAGTTATCTCTATAGTTAAACTGTTCTTTAGACCTTAAAATACGATTGGGAGTTAGCGGTTCTCTGGGTTCACGGCATTTTATTTTGATGGCCTTTTGGTTAGTATATTCTCGACGACAATCCTGATGTAATACATCTCCTGATGCCACTGCTATGACATCGTTGCGCAATTTGCTGCATTCGTTGATATGCTTTGCACCCTTTTCTCTAATAACAACTGATTGTCTATCAGATATTGGCTCATTGCAAATACAGCAGATGTCCATTGATGTCTGAGAATAAATATATTAGAAATAGTAATTACTAGATTTTACGATTGTTCATTTTACATCAATACATGGTGGGCTGCAGTGCTTTTTTTACATTGATTTTCATTATTTATATTATTATTGTCTTATTATAATTACCCATAAATGACCCCCAAAACCCGAATTTTAAAAAGGAAAAACAAAATTGCTTCCTTGATAGGTTTACAATTTTTTTAAATAGAAAACGCTTGCTCAAATGATGAAGATGCAAAATAACTGATACTTTTAACCAGAATGGCTTTCCATACTTTTTTTTTTAGCTAACGTCATTTCCCCTTGTGAATTAACATTATTTCTTTATCATTTCATTAATAAATGATAACTTATAGTTTCTTAAATAAATATTGTGTTCATTTACATATCAAATTAAAATTAATTCAGTAAAGAGTCAAACAAACTATTTTGAAACTTTTCCTGATAGTTCCCCCGAGACTGGAAGTTGATGAAAAAAAATATGAGATGCTGATCATTTTAGCAATTGTCTGTATGAGAATTTTCAAAAATTACATTTTTAATACAATACTTATTAATGTTAAGCTGTATAATTGCGATTTTCATTACCGTAGAATGTTGTGTAGATGTTTATTCCGATGACCCTCATAGTTTATTTACTCCACTTTGCGTTTACGGCGTGCCGTAAACACCACAAAATATCGATGGTTTACTAAAATATTTAAGTCTAAATTTGAAATATTTCCCATTGTCCGATTTTGTCCGATTTTTTGTATGTTGTTAGTCGGGCTTATGTTTAATCAATTCCGTTGAGTTTGTTTCTGTTGCAATTACTTTGAGGTGATTTGCTAGATTGACTAGACTATTTATTAATATTTCTTATAAAGGAACACAATTTTCTTAGAAAAGAGTGCTTGTTTGAATTCATTATATTTTTTAAAAGTGATGATATTTTTGAGACGTATTTGTTTTGGTGATAAACATTGTTTTCTTATATCAATCATGACCTTCGTGTTCTAGATGAATGGTCAAAAAAATGGTTGTTACAATTTAATCCCTCTAAAACTAAAGCTGTATTTTTTCATTGAATAAGAACACTGATCCTCCTAAATTATTCTTTCAACATTGTCAGTTGGAGTATGTGCCAGTGCACAGACATCTTGGATTGTTTGTTTCAAGCGATATGGGCTGGTCTCATTATATAAATACAATAACAAGTACGGCTTACAAAAAACTAGTACTTCTTAAAAAACTAAAATTTACATTAGGAAGAGACATTCTTTTTAAAATGTATACTACTTTCATAAGACCAGTTTTAGAATATGCGTCTGTTGTTTGGGATGGATGTACTTCATCCGATAGTGATATGCTAGAAAAAGTCCAATTATGTGCAGCGCGAATTATTACTGGCCTTCCTATACTAGCGTCTAGAGATTCTTTGTATTTGGAAACTGGTTTAGAACCTCTGTCTTTTAGAAGAGCAACCGCTAAACTAGTTACTATGTAGGCTACAAAATTCATAATAATGAGGTTCCGCAGTATCTAAAAGAAACAATACCTAATAAAACAAACAAAAAGTCCACGTACAATCTCCGTAATGGAGACAACTATACAGTACCAAAATGTAGACTTGAACTTTATAAAAAATCATTCGTTCCAGATGCTGTATCAATGTGGAATTCTCTTAGTATTGAATCAAGACAGGCTTCTTCAATTAAACAATTCCGTAAAAGTATTAGCTCTAATAATATCAATAATTCTAAACCACCTGTATACTTTTCATATGGTTCTCGTTTGGTACTGACTAAAACCCGGTCTCGGTCCCGGTCTTCGGTCTCGGTCCCGTGACTAAAACCCGGTCTTCGGTCCCGGTCCCAGATTTTTTTATTCGATAAAAACAGAATACATCAGAATATTTTAGCCCCAATTTCTCCTTAATTTAGATATGACATATCATGCCTGCATTCTGATAGTTGATTGATAATATTATTGTCGTCTTTCGTAAAATAATAGGTTAACGCTATTTGGCACCGCTTGGGCGGCGACCACGAGTTACCTGCCCCTATACAATGAGTTAATTGCCCCTGTATTTCATCTGTTAAGTTGTACTTAAAATAGGCTAACTCTTGCGCAAAAAAAAAGATAGAAAATATCAAATATGGGAAAGCGGGACGATAGACCAAACATATCTACGAAGAGACCGTTGTTGGTGCCGGAAATATCTCTGTCTTTAGTAGTGTCCGCGAGGTATATTAATTTATAAAACATGAGATATTAGTACCATATTGCCCGGGAATCAAAAGATTTTTGCAAGATCGGTAAGTATATTCAATATAGGCTAAACAAGCACAAGGCCAGGGCACGTGGTAAGTCATTCCGCAGTGCAGGAATGACCAAAACTAGCCTACTACGGTACCATTTACAGAAATTACCAAAAAAATGACAAAAATTACCGAGAGAGGAGCTAAAATGACCTCAGTAATACATGACATCTACTATCATATTCACATTAAAAAAATTTGGTCCCTCCATTGACGACTTCAATAATTTTTAATTTCGGTCATATCTTTGGTATTTTCTGTGAACGTTTGTAATTTCGGACATTATATGTAACAATCCTACTATTCATTCCACAACGAAGGCCAGTGGGCCTAGATTTTTAATTTGATACACGTATAAACTTAACACTGCGCAAGTTACGTCACGGAATGCAGTATAGGGGAGGAGAAAATATTTGGCTGGACGAGGAGTCGAACCTAGGATCCCTGCATTACTAGTCAGGTGCTCTAACCACTGAGCTATCCAGGTCGATATCCACGGTCCGTGTAGCCCTAACTACTAAATTCCTCCCTTTAATTTGTCTTTGCCGTCGAAGACACACAACCCAGATTCATTTCACCCCTGGCAGGACAAGAGTGGTCATGGCACCAACTGGTAAAATCTTGCACAGAGGTCCCTAGGTTCAATTCCCGATCCAGCCACAAATTTTCTCCGTGTATGTCTATCTGAGACTGAGTTGGAAAATTACGGTATCTTCATAGTGACAAACTAATGAAAATATTGATCAAATTCGACTGGTCAAGGACTGTTAATATAAATAAATTTGAAACATTGGTCATTGTAATGATTGGGTTCATGTTATACTAAGCTTGTGTTTCAAGACAAGGCTGTCTTTGTTGGTGATGATACTGATGTATATATTTAGAAACAAGTAATGCTTTGATTTTGATTACAGGTGTGGTCTTTAAAAAAATTAATGCATGGCAAGGTTGATAGTGAGACTAATAAATTCTTTCAGCAGAATTCAGCTAGACACAAAAAAAAAGACAATCACTACAGCCTTCCAAGAAGATGGACTGCCTCACAATAGTTTCCTTGAGGACTGTCTTGAAATATCCAGAGTTTAAGGTATGCATTTTGTACACCATGAAAATCAGCTTATAGTTTAGCTGTTATCTAAATTAGAGGGAATTTTCAATAGGGACTGGGTCTTTTCATTTACTGGACCCTTATGTTACAATGACACTGTTCTTCCACCCCTGTTAGATCCACTATAACTTTAAGGAAAATAATTGGATCATCCTGTCCCACCAATATGCACATCTACAAATGAGAACTAGATGCTGTCATGAGACAGTAATACCCGCACGTAAGTGTTTACCTTTAAATGTACTGTCTGTCCAAATGGCAGATCCAGAGGGGAATCCGGGGATTGACACCCCCACCCCCCCCCCCCCCCCCCCCCCCTTTCTGTGGGACATCTTTGTAGTTTTTTGTTTTTTTTAAAATATGATACTGCTAATATTTGTAGGCAATTATTTTTTATGTACAAGTTGAATAAAATATTAACTAGCACTGGGTGATACACGTATATTTATTTTTATCGATTTTCTTTTTTGGATTCCTGGACCCCCCCCCCCGTTTTTTTTATATTGCTGATTCCTATAATGTTTAACTAGCAAAGAAGCCACAGTGTGATTTGGCTACGTCATTGCATCCTCAGTTCCAAAAGGGGATGAAGAAGTTGACTCAGTAATTTGACAACTAGGCCTAACGCTATTAAAACAAAGTACGTACTTAAAGCCAAACCTCGATATACGAAATCTTCAAAACATGACTGAATTCATCGTTTAAACTTACATTTTCACTACATACCGTTTCGACTGTCAACCAGAGAGAGAGAGAGAGAGAGAGAGAGAGAGGGGAGTCAATAACTCGAACTTCTTTCCCATTTCAAAAGAAAGAAATTGTGTTGTCAATAAAACCGACGGGTCTCATATTACTTCGAATTGGGATAGTTTTAAAGGGCAAGTGACTGTAATCGCAAATGAAAGTTCCTAACAGAAACAACACATAAGACATGGGCGAATCCAGAAGGGGGGGGGGGGGGGGGGGGGGGGTCTAGGGCGTCTGGACCCCCCCCCCCCCCCCTTTGGAGAACCAAAAAGTTTAAGAAATATTCAATTTTAACGAGACTTTGAGTCCAAATGATATGAACGGTAGATACTTACATGTATATGTACTACTAATTGCTTCATTCAAATTTATCAACACTATTATAATTATCATTCAACTCTAGGATAAATAAGACAACACACTGATACTATATTTACGATATTTTCGTCAGATGCAAGTATCGCTTTTAAAAAGAATTCTTAAAAAGTACATTTGTATATATGTAACATCAAAAATTTTGTTTAAGAAGTAGACAATTTGAAAGTGAAAAGGAAGTGCCAGGAAACGTCAGAATGCAGGACAGAATGCAGGAGTTGCACCATTTACCCTACAGCTTCTGGGGGCCTAGGCCGCCCCCAACCTACTGGGAGTAACCTCTCTCTCTCTCTCTCTCTCTCTCTCTCTCTCTCTCATTTCTTTGGGATATCAGAAAAAGATAGCGGATAGACGTTGTGAAAAGTATCTAAACGATCAAGTGCTGGACCCCCCCCCCCCCCTTCCACTTCAAAAATTCCTACACCCGCTTCTGTACAAGATATACTTCACAAGAGATAGAATCCGGCAGTAACTCGAAAATCCAGGTTTTCTGCAACTCGTCGTAGTTACTTCAGTGTGTAATTTTTACGACAAGTTTAATTTTTAGTGAATTACATTCTCAAACAAATGTGATAAAAGTTGATGATCAGACATCGTCATATTCCACTTTTCCCCTCTCTAAATATAACTATGATCATTTGACCCAGCTGACGTTTTTGTGAGCAAAATATTTACGAAGGTAATGTGACCAGGGTTAAATACTAGATGATACAAAGAGAAGAAATAATGGAGTTTGAATGATATCAATGATGTTTATTTGTGTTTGAATGCATGATGGTGATCATTGTACATTGATAAAGTGGCTTTTTATAGGATCCGAAACAGTGACATGTGAGAAAGTTGGTTGGCGGGGATTTCTACTTTCACTTTTGAGGATGCAGTAAACGGACGACAGGAGGGGAAGCTGCGCATTTCCTCGTTGGATGATTTGTGTACATGTGTGGACGTGGATGTCATTTCAGTGAGTTCACTTGGATTTGAGAGGCTGAGCAAAGACACAAAGAAATTGTTTCCTGAGTATAGAGTCTGAAACGAGGATATTGCATCATTCCTGATCAGGCAAGTCTGGCTTGTTCATTTATTTTATTTATCATTTCTTTTTTTCTTTTTTTTTGAATTATTTTTTATTCATTTATTGGTTTACAATATTACAGAAGGTGAAATGTACATGTTTAACTATTTCTGTGTATCATGTATGTGTATTTGTTTTAATTTTTAATTTTCTTTGGGGGGGGGGGGGGGGGGGGGCTGTTATCAGTTTGTGTAGAGTGTCAGTTTTGTGTATTACTTAAAGATCAGTACCAGTGTCCTACTGTTGAACATTGGGCAGATATGTAAATTGGCACTTGGTTGGTTTATGCAGTCCTCCTTGACATTGACAGGGCTTTCCCATGGAGACTGTTTTCCAAGTTATGCTAGAGTGTCAGTCATCTATCTGTGTCTCGCAAGTACTTGGTGCAGACAGCTATCATGCTGAATCCCGT
>NC_079168.1:59349505-59382005 GCF_947568905.1 Ostrea edulis | reverse complement strand
TCCACTGTTTAGAATACATCCTTAAGGGAAGCAGACTGCCGCCTTTACCCAATGATATAATGATTAATCATAACTATATCTGTTTTGTACCAAATAGAAAGAGCATTGATTCAGGTCATTTTCAAATCCACTGGCATACATTGTACTATACATGCAACCTTTTCAAACTTTACATTTAAGATTTTATAAAGGAAATATCTTAATGTTTCACATGTTTACCTTTCACTGTGCTATGTAATTCATTATACCTGCCATTATGCCAGTCTTCCTGAACATAATTTGTTTTCTGCAATTTCATTGGCCAAGAGGCTTAATCCTGGGTTATCAGATTGAGCATTTATATTTAGTATCCCATTGATTTTGTCAGCCCTATATAAGGAGCTGACTCAGATTTACTCACTCTGCTAGGTTAAAGAACTCTAAGGTTTGTACTTTTCACATGAATTTCGTGTTCGCCTCTTATCTTTTACATAGAGTAGGAAATGAACATAACATTGAGTTAGGGAACAATTTAGATTTTACATTATAATATGTAAATACCTTAGCAGAGTCAATTTACTTGGTTCAGGGTAGTATCAGATATTACTTTTTCAAAGTTTAAGTGTTTAGGCTATCTCAATGTTTCTATAGTTAGCCTTGTCCTATGTTACTTTTAGATGTATGGAAGCCTTTTAGTGTTATAACACTATATTTATGCCCCCATTCAAAGAAGAGGGGCATATTGGTTTGCACCTGTTGGTCGGTCGGTAGACCACATGTTGTCCGCTTAATATCTTAAGAACCATTCACTTGATCGTAATATATTTCATATGTGGGTTGGTTATGAAAAGAAGAGGACCCCAATTGTTTTTCTGGTCAAAATGTCAAGGGTCAATCTACTCTGGACATAGGAAGACACTGCCTGCTCAATATCTTGAGAACCCTTTGCTTGACAGACATCAAACTTGGTACACTGGTACATCTCAAGGAGTAGATTTGAGGTCACATGGTCAAAAGTCAAGGGGTAAACTGGACATAGTAATATATTGTCTCTTATGTTTTAAGAATTATTTGCTTGATTGACACCAAATCTGGTACAGCATAAGGAGTAGATGACCCCTATTGATTTTTAGGTCACTTGGTCAATCCACTCCTGACACAGGAAGATATTGTTTGCTCAATATTTCGAATTGATGATACTACTATCAATCAAATTATGCATGTGTATAACCCTTTTCAATTTTGCACCATGGGGGCTTATATGTTTTACAAACACCTCATGTTTTATAGTTTGTGAAAGCTTGTTAGGGTCATAACTTTAGATTTTCTTATTATGGTACTTGCCCGTCAGAGACTGGACATATTATGGTATGGTGTTGTCTGTCCGGACCTTGTAAGATGGGATACAGACTGAACCGTAAGCTCCAGAATCTTACAACTTGGTACATTTGATCACCATAAAAGGAAGATGCTTATTGTTTTTTAAGGTCTAGGTTGTAGGTTCACTTAATAGGAAAACCTTGTTTGAGAAAATTACAGATTCTTGAACTGAGTATTTTGAGGAAACATTACATAGAAAGTACATGATTTGTCAAATTTCTCCCAATATTCAACTGAGAACCTTATTCTGCAGAGTATTTGTATGGGTATGGAAAATGTGTATGTGGCTATGATTTTGATTTTTGTTTAATTTTTTTTTTTTTTTGAAAATTACAGGTTTAACCGAGTCAGTTTTTGAGGAAATATACATGTATTAAATAAATGACGGTTTGACCTTTTAACTCCTCTCACAGTTTTGAAACTAGGGTCTTTGTAAATAACTTCTTTGGTGTTTTAGAATATTTACAGATTGTTGATCATGGTAAATTTTGGGGAAATATTTTCCGCAGAGCTCTAGTTGTCTATCTACCGGCCTCCTGTCACTTTTAAGTTTAGGAGCTTTTATTCATGAAAGAAAGTATGTGACAGCCTGATGATGGCTGATACTATTTAAAGCCTTTTTATACGCCCGTCTTAAGACGGGACGTATTATGGTATGGCGTTCATGTCCGTCCGTCTGTTAGCTTTTTCGTGTCCGACCCGTAACTTAAATACTACAAGGCCTAGAATCATCAAACTTTGTCTGTAGATGCATCTTGGGTAGAAGGTGTGTCGCACATTAAAACCAGGTCACTGTGACTTTTCATTAAGAAGATATCCGTCTGTCCGTCCGTCTGTTAGCTTTTTCGTGTCTGACCCGTAACTTAAATACTACAAGGCCTAGAATCATCAAACTTTGTAGATACATCTTGGGTAGAAGGTGTGTCGCACATTAAAACCAGGTCACTGTGACTTTTCATTAAGAAGATATGGCCATATATGGCAAAAACTTGTCCGGCTCATAACTTGAAAACTATTAGGCCTAGAATCACCAAAATTGGTCAACTAATGCATCTTAGGTAGAAGGTGTGTCGCATCCTACTTTAAGGTCACTGTGACATTTAATTAAGGTAATATAAAAAAAATGTTTTAATGGGTACAATCTATACTGTTAACAATATGTGACGGGCGTATCATGTGCTGTGGCGGTGCACTTTATTCTAGAAATGGCATCAGAAAAACACCCTATGTAACCTTTTCTGCTTATACTCATTTATTTTTATTGGAAAACTTATTACTTGTTATCAGCTACTCTAAAACAATATTGACTTGTGCTATAATAAATTTATAAACTTTACAAGTCTTTTCATTTCAAACAAGGTGTTGAACAAGTTGTTGAACATCATCTGGAATTCACAACCAAACAGGTACAACATGGAAACAGCGTGTTCCATGATTTCTGTAGTGTAACAAGTCCAGTTGATCCCAAGTACACTGTACTATTGACAATGATTGTTTTTGATAAGCACAATAGAAGTTCTACTTTGGGAGAAGCTATAATTATTTTAGTCCTAGCATACACTGCTTCCTGTTAGAGTTAGGGTGCTGTATAACTTGGTACCTCTTTGAGATAAAATGCTTTATCATCAAATCATAAAGCATCTTCCCTCTAACAGATACCAGATTATAAAGCACCCTCCCTCTAACAGGTACCAACTTATAAGGCACTCTCCCTCTAACAGGTACCAACTTATAAAGCACTCTCCCTCTAACAGGTACCAACTTATAAAGCACCCTCCCTCTAACAGGTACCAGATTCTATAAAGTACCCTCCCTCTAACAGGTACCAACTTACAAAGCACACTTCCTCCAACATGTACCAGATTATAAAATATCCTCCATTTATAATCTGGTACCTGTTAGAGGGAGGTTGCCTTATAAGATGGTACCTGTTAGAAGGAGAGTGCTTTATTAGTTGGTACCTGTTAGAGGGAGAGTGTTTATAATCTGGTACCTGTTAGAGGGAGAGTGCTTTATAATCTGGTACCTGTTAGAGGGAGAGTGCTTTATTAGTTGGTACCTGTTAGAGGGAGGTTGCCTTATAAGTTAGTACCTGTTAGAGGGAGAGTGCTTTATTATTTGGTACCTGTTAGAGGGAGAGTGCTTTATTAGTTGGTACCTGTTAGAGGGAGGTTGCCTTATAAGTTGGTACCTGTTAGAGGGAGAGTGCTTTATAAGTTGGTACCTGTTAGAGGGAGGTTGCCTTATAAGCTGGTACCTGTTAGAGGGATGGTGCTTTATAATCTGGTACCTGTTAGAGGGAGAGTGCTTTATAATATGGTACCTGTTAGAGGGAGAGTGCTTTATTAGTTGGTACCTGTTAGAGGGAGGTTGCCTTATAAATTGGTACCTGTTAGAGGAAGAGTGCTTTATTAGTTGGTACCTGTTAGAGGGAGAGTGCTTTATTAGTTGGTACCTGTTAGAGGGAGAGTGCTTTATTAGTTGGTACCTGTTAGAGGGAGAGTGCTTTATAAGTTGGTACCTGTTAGAGGGAGAGTGCTTTATAATCTGGTACCTGTTAGAGGGAGAGTGTTTATTAGTTGGTACCTGTTAGAGGGAGAGTGCTTTATAATCTGGTACCAGTTAGAGAGAGTGCTTTATAATCTGGTACCTGTTAGAGGGAAGGTGCTTTAAGTTGGTACCCATAGTATGTTACAACATAGACCATAGCATATCTTGTGCATCTGACAAATTAAACGTTATAAACTACTATCATCAGTTAACTGAAAATTAGAAAGTTCAATACATTGATAAAATTGAAGTTCTGTACAGTTTTAGTTTCAATTAAAATAACTAGTACGAATAAATAACACTACTGCTATTATAGACAATGAAGTACAGAAGACATCAGGAATTAATTGAAAAGTGGAGTATATAATATGTATCGGTACTGCATGTCTGAAAGTGCACAAGATTTAAAAACAAAATCGATTTGTTTTGGATAGTCAATATCATAGGCGTAGCTTGAGTTATAATATTACCGAGGCTGGGGGGCTGCGCCCCCCAGAAGCTATCGACATTTTAACAACGTAAAAGGTTTTTTTGTTTGTTTTTTTTACCGAGGCAGCTGCCTCGGTTGCCTCAATGGAAGCTACGCCACTGAATATTGACATTTATGGTCATAAACTGGTGATTATACAATGTTTGTGACTTCCATCTCTTACTTCTGGGAAAGTTGGAAAAACGTCATTATATTTTGCTGCTATTTTCTTGTGTATAAAGATCTACGTGACGCAGATTCTTGTGCATAGAAAATCGTCTTACTTAATGAGGACTTGTTCTTAAACCTCGGGTTGTCTTTTACAAAAAATATCATTTTACATGTATTCACATTTCATTTACGAAATGACACTACGCCGTTCTTAATGACAGTTATGATGTTCTAATAAATATTTCACAATTTCCTACAAATTTTAAATAATCACCATTGCATTTCTGAAATCAAGGTCGCCGCCCTGAATTTTTACCGCCCATATGATATGTACAGGCTAGACAATCAAGACAACTGCATTTGTCCAAATTCCGTGGTCTTTGTTTGAAGAACAGGGATATCAGTTTTCAAACAACAAATATGTAAAAGTTTTGATATCCTCTATGGAAAATAACATTTCAAGTTGATTTAAAGTGTGCACATTGTTAATTGTAATTAAGCGTATTTCATATCAATGTGCTGTCACAACATTCCGTGAAATTATGAATACTACGACGTTCTAATGGTGTATCAAGATTTTAAAATATTCTGCCCGAAATTTGTACATCAATGATTTAGAAATATCAGTCTAATACTTTGGGGAGGGTGTGATGCTAATACATCCATTATAACACACGGTACCTAATATGCATTAAAAAAAATTATATGTTTATGCATAGAATTACCATTTTTCTCAATTCACTGCAACAGTGTATCATTCTTGTTAACAATGTAGATTATTGATATTTGTCAGGGTTTTTTGATACTTGCTTATGTAATTTAGACGCGGGTTGTGTCGAAAATCTGAGTTTTAAATAATCAACAGTGTTGTGCTTCTCATTTTTAGAGCCGATCGATTGATTTAAATATGATTGAAAGTATTCATGTTTCCTACGTAATTGATAATAAATATACATGTGTTTGCCAACCACAATGGAGCTCCAACAGGACCTATTTTACCTAATATTGGTCTATCAAGAAATAAGTATAAAAGAATTGACACACGACGATTATTCGTACGAATCATTGTGAATTATAAATTGGCACGAGGGATAACTCGTACCTACATAAGATGAGATAACTCGTGGTCGTCACCCTGTAAGCGGTACCAGATAGCCTCGACCTAATAATATGTGAAAACTCCGGGACCGGTGGGACCGAGAAGTAAAAACAGTGCTAAAAGCCGGTCCCGGTCTCGATGTTTTTTATTTTTCTAAATAGCCGCTTTAATCTACTTTTTTATGAGAAAAAGATAAGAGTGTTATATTCAATGACATTCCTTTATATGCACATGTTTGATTTATTGTATGTTTGTGTTTTATTCCAATTTTCCTTTTTAATGTCAAAATCGAACTCAACTACGTGATTTTTCTCTCCCAAATGAACGCGTTACAATACATTTTCATAAAAAGATAAGGGTGTGGAAGAGAAATGATATATATGTACTTATCTTGGTGTATTTGTTTGTAATTTACTGTTGGATGTAGTATTTACAAAGTCTTTTTTATATTTCATTTAGGTCAAACACCTGACCACACGATTGATAAAATTTTCAAATTCAATGTTGGTGTATTCCGAACCGGGTCTCTGTATATGTACATGTATTCTCTCTCTCTCTCTCTCTCTCTCTCTCTCTCTCTCTCTCTCTCTCTCTCTCATATTTACGAGTGTATCGTAAGAATCGCATTAATTTGTTAAATTATGATGTTATATTAGTTGTTTTAATCAGGGAAGAAAAGCCTCTATGTAAATATTAGAATAATACGTGCAATATATGAGTCCAGAATGCACGATGTATGAAGTACTTTAAAAAATTATGTTCATAAGTGAAATGGAAAAAAAAAAAATATTGTTCTTAAATTTTATTATGATTATTGAAACATGATGAATAATTGTTGTTGATAGCGAAACAAAATTAATGTGCACTCTAGTCAACAACCCCTCCCCCGCCCCTTTCCAGAAAAATTCTGAATACAAGAATGATGCTTTTGAAAAGCAAATGTTATACCCCCATAATCGGATATTCGGGCGCATTTATATAGTTTTTGGTCCATCCGTCTGTTTGTCAGCAAAAACTTGAACCTTCGGCATAACTTTTGAATGCATGTTGATAGGGTTTTCATATTTCACATGTGTACTCCTTGTGACAAGACCTTTCTTTACATGCAATTCTTCACTTTTCAAATTTGACCTACTTTTGAAAATCTTTAGCTTTAGCCATAACTCTTGAACGGTTAGTAAAAACACACGAGGGTATAAAATGCTTCACGCAGGCATACTTTTCATGAAGCACTAACAGTAGGCCTATTTGTATTTTCAAAACTGAAATTTATTTCTTAAATAAATTTACATGTATGTCTTGCATATTTATAAATGTAGATTTCATTGTTTGTAAATTTATCAGTTTATATCAAATTTATGCACTTTGAAATATAAGATATTTTGAAAATAGGAAACCAACAGTTTTTGTGCAGCATAATTAATACATATATGTTTGCACATATACGTATATAACTATTCACAATAAATATAGTTACCACATAATATTACAGTAAAACATACCATTGAGTATTTGAAGATCATCTAAAGTCAGAGGGTATCTTCTGTATAAGTATACAGAATCTGAAAATTTTTGGTGAGCATGTGCTCTATGTATGATACACTTTTATAGATACTATAAATATATTAGGTGGACCTTTTTAAAAGCATTGTATCTAAAAGAACCACAACTGAAAAAGAAAAAGAAAACTAAGTATGAAATAAGAAAGGAAAAAATATTTTATATTTATTATTTATTGGTTATATACAACTATACCATATAAAGAGATCGGGTTCGGAATACCAAACATGAATCTTTGAAAACTGAATTTATCACAATAAATACGTTACCTTTATAAATTTAGATATTCACCTGCTTGCAGTCTTGTATCGGAAAAAAACCATGTAAACAAAAAAGCATCCTTCGTGACCCGCCACCTCTGACATGCTCAGAAACCAACATCCGGTATCATCTTTTCTTTTCCGCCGTTGTGGAGTGCAGTCACGTTTTTCTCGAGGAGGAAAAGAATTTTTTCTACTTGCTAATTTTGGCTAAGTATTGCATGGTATTTGTTGTTATTACTTTATTACATTATTAAGCATTATGGCGAATGAAGGTGAAAATGTTAAATTACCTTTTATTGCTGTAGAGGGAGAGTATTGGGACTCTGTTGACTCTAGAAGTTTTGGTCCCATGGAATCTGACCCTTTTCTTTCTTATGGGAATGTCATGGATTCTCCAGGAATTCCTTCTACCCCGGTTACTTCGGTAGGTCAAATTAGAGCTACATCTACTATTACGCGACCTCCTGGTAGTCCGGTGGCTAGTTCTCGCCCTGAGAGTTTTCCTTCGGGTAATCGTAGGAAGACGTTTTATCGGTCTAGGTGGCCAGCTAGATTTCCTCATCCCATGTATTCTGTGCCACCTTATCCCTACTCGACTCAACCTGTGTGGACAGGGCAAGGTTTTGTTAGTAAACCAAACTTAATGGAGTCCTCCAATAAGGACGAAATTAAATGTTTGGTTTCCTCTATTCAGAAACTGGAGGCTTCTATTTCTTCAAAATTTGTGACAGTGGAACGTAGACTACATTTGATTGAAAAAAGCAAATCAGCTACGTCCCCCACTGTTCCTGGGGCTGCTCTTGTCACCCCTCGGCCCGCTTTTGATAATAAAGCGGACGAGGAGGTTGACTCATTATCTTTGGCTCCAAGTAGTCAAGAGGCATCTTTTCTGAGTGATAATTGCCTATCTCCGGTTCCTTCAGTCGATGAAGTTGGGCTTTCTCAGGAGCAACTTCCGGTAGAGAATCTCGCTCTGAAAGCCAAAGTGTACGCAATTCGTAGAGAATTGTCAGGTCCCGATTCTTTAGTTTCTCCTCCCAGGAGTTCTCACAAACCTTCTGATTTTCAGTCCTGCTCTGGTCTTGTGAGAGATTCTTCTAAGTCGTATGCTTCTTTTCCCGAGTCTAGTCATTTTAAATCTGCATTGGCTTCCATTAATTCTCATCTTGTCGACGATCAGATGTCCTCCAATAAGGCCTCTAATTTAGTTAGACAAAATCTGGCTTTTAGTACATCTTCTTTCCCTGGTAAGGTTAGAATGAAGTATTTTGATATTCATGATGTTTCCTTGGGAAAATCTCAACCTGTTTTTGATAAGACTTTTTCCAATCTTCTTGGTGCTAAGTCTTCTGAGGGGGTCAAGTTATCTCAGACTTCTTATTCTAGGTCGGAGAACAATCTTCGGGGTGTTGCCGCAGCTTTACAGTATGCGGAGCATTTTCTTGCTGCTGCAGGTGCCTCTCTTAAAGATAAGGGCGAAGAATTTGATGATGTTCGTTCTTTTCTTCTCCAAGTAGATAGATGTCTTTGCACTTCTCAGCTCTTGAATCTTGGCACTATTGCCAATTTTTCTTTAGCTAGGAGACAAGAGATTCTTCAAAAATCTAACGTTTCTGAGTTTCTTAAAGACAACCTACTTTTTTCTCCTCTTCATAAAGAGCAGTTATTTGGCATCTCTTTACGTAAATTACAAGAGGAATTACACAAAGAACCTCCTACTGTTAAAGTAGATGTACAACTCAACAATGGTAGTTCTAGGCGTGTTTCTTGTTCTTCTAAATCAGACTCTTCTAGAAGTAAGTCGCAAGGTGCTACTAAATCTGGCTCTTCTCTGCAAGGTTCAAATAATCTTAAGAGAAGTAATGAGCATCGTTCTTTCCCATCGGCTTCTGGATCTAATAATAAAAAACCCAAAGTAGCCAAGGGTAAGAAATCTCAGTTTTGATGCCTCCCCCCCTCCTGTAGCACAATCCACTCTTTCCGAGGAAGTAGGTGTTCCCTTTCCTCATCTTCCTGTGGGAGGACGCCTCTCTCTTTTTCTTCCTCATTGGTCCCGTCTCATTTCGGACAAATGGGTTCTTTCTGTGCTACGGAGGGGTTTAGAGCTTCAATTTCGAGAACAGCCTCCTCTCTCTGCGGTTCCTCTGGAATTTTCTATGACCAGAGACCCGTGGAAAAATCTGTTGTTACAAGAGGAAGTGTCTCTACTTCTCCAAAAGAATGTATTGGAAGAAGTAAGTCCACCTCTAGGTTGGGGGTTCTACTCTCGTCTCTTTCTTGTACCCAAAAAGAATGGACAAATGAGACCTGTGTTGGACCTCTCTTTTCTGAATCAGTATCTGGTGATTCCACATTTCAAAATGGAGACCAACAGGTCGATCAGAACCTCTCTCCATACAGGGATGTGGACGTCTTCTTTAGATCTGACGGATGCTTATTTTCATGTCCCTATAGCTCCGGCTTATCGGAAGTTTCTTCGTCTGGTCTGGGAGGGCAAGGTATATGCTTTCAGGGCAATGCCTTTTGGCCTATCTACTGCTCCACTAGTGTTCACAAAAAATTTTCAAACAGTGGTTGCGTATCTACACTCCCAGTCCATTTTCATCCATACATATCTAGACGATTCTCTGATCAAGAATTTTTCTTTCAACCTTCTTCATCAACATACTCATCGAGTTATTCATCTTCTGTTGAAGCTGGGTTTCCTTATTTCTTGGGAAAAATCAGAGATAGTTCCCAGTCAGAGTTTCATTTTCCATGGGGAACAATTTCGAACAGATCTTGGGATAGTTCTTCCTCCAGAGGAGAAATTTCTCAAGCTTCAGTATCTGTTGGATCAACTACTTTCAGCCAAACAGGCTTCAGCTCGCCAGTTTCTACAACTGATAGGTTTTCTGATTTCTCTGATGGACATAGTACCTTTAGGTCGTCTTCATATTCGCCCCATTCAGTGGTATCTTCTGGAATTTTGGGTACCAGCCTCACAACAGTGGGAAGCTGTTATTCCCATTCTTCCCAGATTGTATCCTCATCTTCTGTGGTGGTCAGTGAGAGAGAATGTTATGATAGGTTGCTCGTTAGACCCCCCAGTTCCTTCTATGACCCTGTTTACAGATGCTTCTCTGACAGGCTGGGGAGCTACCCTGGAAGGCAGAGAGGCATCAGGTATATGGTCCGGTCTCCAGTTGACAGAACACATCAATTTACTGGAGATGCGGGCTGTTCTTCTGGCATTGAAACAATTTTCCCAATTTGTTCAGGGTCAATCTCTGATGATAGCCACAGACAATACAACAGTAGTGGCTTATCTGCAGAATCAGGGCGGCACACATTCTCAGTCTCTTTACCTTCTGTGCAAAGAAATTCTGTTGTTTTGCCGTTCCCTGGGAATTCGCTTGTCAGTCAGGCATGTTCCTGGCAATCTGAATCTAGTAGCGGATGCTCTCTCAAGGTCACTGCATCCAGTGAATACAGAATGGGAGTTACATCCAGCAGTCTTTCAGGAGATCTGTCTCAAGTGGGATCGTCCTCATATAGACCTCTTTGCTACGCATCTGAATTGCAAACTGCCAACGTTTGTGTCTCCGATTCCAGACAACAAAGCTTTAGCAGTGGATGCAATGTCTTTCGATTGGAAGGGGATGTTTTCTTACATGTTTCCTCCTTTTCGCCTCCTTCCCAAGATTTTACACAAAATCAGGGTAGAAATTTGCAAGACCATTCTTATTGCTCCAGCATGGCCAAAACAATCTTGGTTTCCAGATCTTCTTCAACTGTGTTGTGCGAGACCAATTCTGCTTCCTCTCAGGAAAGATCTTTTGTCTCAATTCAAAGGCAGGAAAGTTCATCAGAATCTTTCCAACCTCCATCTACACGCATGGTTACTGTCAGGGAATCTTTCAGACAGGATGGCTTTTCTGACAGAGCAGCCAAACGTATCTCTAGTTCAGTCAGAAAATCTACAGGAGCAATTTATGACTCTAAGTGGAACATCTTCTGTTCTTGGTGTCGTTCAAAGGAAATTGATCCTCTCGCAGTTACTGTCCAACAGTTAGCTGAGTTTTTAGTTTATCTGTTTGAAGACAAAGGTTTCTCTCCCTCTACTATTAAGGGCTATCGTTCAGCTTTATCCAGAACTATAGCTTTGTCAGGAGGTCCTGATTTTGGGAAGAATGAGTTCTTGTCCCTCATGGTCAAGAATTTTTGTTTGGAACGACCTAGACAACGTAGGTTGGTTCCATCCTGGAATTTAGCTTTGGTTCTTAGGACTTTACAATTTCCTCCTTTCGAACCTTTATTTTTAGCTTCCTTTAAGTTTTTGACCTTGAAGTGCTGTTTTTTATTAGCTTTAGCTTCTGGTCGTAGAAGGAGTGAGATTCATGCTTTCTCCATTGCAGATTCTTGTCTCAGATTTTCTGCAGATAATTCTTCAGTTACTCTGTTGACAGATCCATCTTTCTTAGCCAAGAATCAGTTATCAGACAAAGGTTCTGGACCTATTGTTATTCCTGCTCTACCTAAATCATTAGGTAATCAGGATTTATGTCCAGTGCGTACACTTCAGAAATATATTTCTGTTTCGTCAACGCTCAGACCTTCTGGTTCTACTAGACTTTTCATTCCTATTAAGAAAGGTCTAAAGGATATTTCGGCTAAGACTATTTCTACTTGGCTTTGTCATACTGTTAAGATGGCTTACCAATCTTCATCTCCAGAAGCCTTGTCTCGTGTTCAAGTTCAGGCACATGAAATTAGAGCCTTGTCTTGCTCCTGGGCTATTTTCAATTCCTCCTCTATGTCGGAAATCATGTCAGCTGGTTATTGGAGGTCTGATAGTTCCTTTTATAACCATTACCTTAGATCTATGCCCCTTCATAGTGACAGTTTGTTCTCGCTTGGACCTCTAGTTTCAGCTCAAAAAGTGGTTTTTCCTCCTAGTTGCCAATCTCAGGGGGATTCAGCTCTACTTTGAATTCTGCTTATCTAAATTTATAAAGGTAACGTATTTATTGTGATAAATTCTAAATTTTTAGTATTAAAATTTGTATTTGTTAAATAAATACTTACCTTTATAAATCAGAGGTCCCAACCCACCTCCCCTTCATCCCCCTTCTAATTTTTTGTTTTATGTCAAAGAATAGATGATACCGGATGTTGGTTTCTGAGCATGTCAGAGGTGGCGGGTCACGAAGGGTGCTTTTTTGTTTACATGGTTTTTTTCCGATACAAGACTGCAAGCAGGTGAATATCTAAATTTATAAAGGTAAGTATTTATTTAACAAATACAAATTTTAATACTAAAAATTTAGATTTTGACAGGAATAGAAGAAATAAAATAAATGAACAAATAAACTAACTGTAAATTACAAACAAATACACCAGGATAAGTACATATATATTATTTTCCTTCTACATCCTTATCTTCTAATGAAAAGGTAGTTTGTAACGCGATCATTTGGGACAAAATGTCACGTACATGTACATGTAGTTGAGTTCGATTCTGACATAAATACATGTATAAACAATATTGGAATAAAAAACCTATACACACAATAAATATATGTATACAAAGGGATGCCATTGAGTATCACGTCCTTATATTTTTTATGAAAAGGTAGATTAAAGCGGCTATTGAGGAAAAATGTCGAGATCGGGACCGGCTTTTAGCACTGTTTTTATTTCTCGGTCCCACCGGTCCCGGAGTTTTCACATATTATTTTACAAAAGAAGAAAATAATATGATCAATTTACTATCAGAATGCAGGCATGAGATGTCATACCTAAGTTATTGAGAAATGGGGCTCAAATATCCTGATATATTCTGTTTTTATTGAATAAAAGTATCTGGGACCGGGACCGAAGACCGGGTTTTAGTCACGGGACCGAGACCGAAGACCGGGACCGAGACCGGGTTTTAGTCAGTACCTTCTCGTTTCCTGAATATAATTCATACCAAACTAAGACATGCATGTGTTCTGAATTATGATCTGTATAGACGCAATATTGTTGATTCCCCGTTGTGTTCATGTGGCATGCGTGAAGATGCACACCACTTTTTCTTTAGTTGTAATAAGTATTCAAATGCTAGATATAAATTAATGGATAGATTGCTAAGGTTAAATGATTTGGTAATAATTGATACACATGTACTACTTTGGGGTGATAATGTTTTATCTATTGAACTAAATAAATTTATTTTTTCAAATGTTCAGACGTACATTCAAGAAACCAAAAGATTCAATTAATGCTATATTGTACTACTACTTATAGAATATACCTATATGTACCATTATTGTATTAACTATTTACTGTATATTAATGACAATTGTGTGCTATTCTATTTTCTATAAGGAGAAGAACTCGTAAGTTGCAAGAACTTGTTTCTAATCCTTTTGTATATAGTATATACAATAAAATATGTTCAAATCAAAATCAAATCAATCAGAGATTTGCAATTTAAACATGTAGTGGAATTCATCACCAATTTCATTTAAATCACATCTATTTAAGAAATGAAACTTATAATTCTTTGTTTGATGCATGTATTAAACGAAACATTGGACTGGAAACTTCAACCCATTTTAGAAATGGAAGAAACAAACAAAGAAATTATATTGACCTATACAATGAGAAAAATTCTTTTCCTGAAATAATCAGTAAAACTGGAGTGTTAAATTATTATATTTACGGGGTTTTCACTCACACTGAGAAAAAAAAGTTGTCAATTCTTTGTCATACCTGAGTAACTTTGTGACCTAAATTCAGAGCAAATGTGATACTTTGCTAACCAAACTGTCAATTGAAAACTCAACCGGTCTTTTGTAATTCGCCGTAACCCAACAACGTATCAGACGTCAACAGGTAGACTCAAAACAAGAGTAAGACGATGCATTTGTCAAACAGAATTCTAGATTCCTTAATCTGCAGAAACTAGATATGGCAAGGAATAAGGACTCCATTTTAAGGTGATACTTTTGTACCCTAGGTTACATGCTATACATGTCTATACTAGAAAGTTACAGAAAGGGTACAGTACAACTCATATGGAAAATGAAAGTAAGGAATAAATTTAATGGCATATATGCTATTGTCAGATTTGGAGAACAGGGAATTTAAAGAGAGACTAGGTTACAATGGTTACAGGGGTACACTTGGTTACAGATGGTGACAACTCTATATTGAATGGGTACAATCTGAATTTTCTAAGTATAGAATTAGGGAAGGGAGAGAGAGGAGAGAGAGGCCAGGTTACAAGGGTTACACAGGGTACACTTGGTTACAGATGGTGACAACTCTATATTAATAAGGTACAAGCAGATGGTGACAACTCTATATTTAGGTACAAGCTGAATTTTCTAAGTATAGAATTAGGGAAGGGAGAGAGAGAGGCCAGGTCACTATTTTGATCCCTTAAGGGACTTTTAAGACGTTAAAAATTGGTACTTTCAAATAAAAGTTCTTAAGAGTTATCTCTCTTGCTATTTCAAAAAGATATGCTTTGTCCATGGAAGGCATATTAAGTTTTGTTCGTCATTAAAGTACTTCCATTTTCTTCACTGTCGGTGTCGAAAGCACGACGGTGAATTAGACTTGATTTTAGAAAAAGTCCTAAAACCTTTCTATTGGTCAATAGAAATCAATGAAACTTTTCAGTTAAGATTCATTTTGTCTTGAAAAACAAAAAAGTTGGTGACCTACTTTCGTTCCCAGTCATTTCCGAGATACAAGGCCCTTAAAATTAAAGGGGATGACGTTTACAAAAACTAGAAATAAGAATCCTGATTTATTACAGACAAATATTACTGTTGATAATGATAAATACAATCTGTCTTCCAAGTTTCAATTGAATATCTTCAGTACTTCCGGTTCTATTAATCGTTGAATTTGTACAGGGAGGTTTTCATCTTAAATTGTCATAGCGTGTGTATTGAGTTATCTCTCTCATATCTCATAATTAGGTTAATCATTAATTAGTCCTTTGCCTGGTCTTTTCTTTGTACCTGAATGGTAATTGATTTTTAACCATTCCTACCAACTAATATGGCGGATTAGCAGAGAAATATGGCGGACATATAGAATTATACTATATTTATTAATTCATTTCAGCTTTAATACATGTAAACACTACAGTTATCCTACACAATGCAAATGTCACAATTCCACACAGAATCCTCCGTTAACTTTAGATAGTCCTTGCAGGATAAGGTGGTGCATTTTCGGTGGTACCATTTTCGACAGCCATCACATGCAACCCAGTGTAAAAACTTCGAGCCAACTTTCTTGCAATTAAAGCATGTGGTGATTGTCTGAAAGGAAATCATAGTATATAAAATTAATTAGCAACTCAATGATTTCATATTTTGCGCAAGTCCACTAACTTTGCATTCTTTTTTGAGATTAAAGAAAATGTGCTAAACGATAATAAATCATCACTCTCATCACTATATAAAATCTAAGACTGGATGTTTGCATGAAGATGCTGGGGGAAGTGCTCATATATGCAATTTCTCTTCTCAGCCAAAAATGGGCTACTATCAGTCAAAATTGCCAGAAAGAATACACATGTATATGGGTTTAGGAATTTGTCCACATAAAGTGACCCCACCCCCACCCCCACCCCCACCCCCCTCACAGATGAGATATCTTCTCGGGAATAAATGTGCAAGAAAATGGAATGTTGTTTTTTTTTGTCATTGGGGTGGGGGTGGGGTTCCAGGTCTTTTATTTGATCAGACTTCACAACTAAGGTTGAATTAATGATGGTGGTAACATTATTCCTGTGCTGAATTGAATCAATTTACATTTATATACTTATTAAAGTAAACCTATCTATTATACTTGTATCTATAATTGATTTAGGGTATGTATGTTTATTAATTTGAAGATGGATCTTAATTTCAAAAGACAGCTTAATACAATTTTATGTATGTAACACCACATGCCCTATTCATGGTGATACAGATTGATAGAAATAACTACTCCTGAACAATGACAGGGTCAAGGTTAATTGGGTGAGCAATGTGGCCTTCTTTTACTGTCTCAAACTTAGTTGTAGATCTGAACACAATTATTAATGTCATGGACTCACCAGCTTGCACACTTAAAGTGCAATTGAGAATAGTAAACTCAATGTGAAAGAGTTGGTACAACTTGACTTAAATAATTAACATTAAATGGCATAAGAAAGTACACCACGACTGAATCTTAGAAATGGGGAAAATGTGAACGAGTATACGTAGAACAGCATCAGCATGTTCCCCAGCAGGATTCCTACCAAATCAGGGCAGACAAAGCAAATCTAGATTATATTCCTTCAATTATGTTCCTGTACAGTCAGACATTGAAGTCTCACTGTTGTCAAGGAATTGTCTTTGTTCCAACAAAACAGCCTACCTTTTTCTGTAACTTCTGAATAGGAAAAGGCAACTGCGGGACAGTTCTATGTGTTGCCTGGGCAGGTAAAGCTGCCTCGTCAGTTGTAGTTGGAGGAGGTACAGCTGCCTCGTCAGTTGTAGTTGGAGGAGGTACAGCTGCCTCGTCAGTTGTAGTTGGAGGAGGTACAGCTGCCTCGTCAGTTGTAGTTGGAGGAGGTACAGCTACCCGGTCAGTTGTAGTTGGAGGAGGTACAGCTGCCCGGTCAGTTGTAGTTGGAGGTGGTACAGCTGCTGAAACATTTCAATGATCAATGATTTGAACTGGTACCAATGCCTAGTGACATCTCAGGCAGATCTTTTTGAGTGACTGACAGATGACTGAATTGAAGATAGTATGTTTGCCTTTTTTTGACAATTTTCATTGATTTTAAATCAAAGGGATTGGAAATAAATTTTGACAGGTCTTCAATGGCTCTATAGCATTAGGCAAATCAATAGCATTAGGCAAATATCTGACTTAGAATAACTGACCTTTTAACATAGCCGATGCCACTGACTTCCATTGCTCTTCAGTCATGGAAGTCTTTGGAATGGTGACACATTTTTTCAGTTTTCCATTTAGTCGCACCGAATGATTCAGCTTGCCTCCCAGAGCCTGAATTTCCTTACGAAGGCTGGGGTCTTTAATGCTGTCACTCTTGACAGCAAGTGTCGAATTAACGATGGTGGTAACACCATTCCCTTGCTGTGGTATAAAATGAACGTATATTACAACTTGACCCCCTCCAGTTCTTCATTATATACACACCACATTCTAATGTCATTTGGTACACTAGATGGTAGTGATCGAATTACAGGGTTATAGTGCTTGTACAAGTCTTTTGAAAGCATTAATGTTGTAGGTATATACCTGTGATGTGCAGATGTTCAAAAGAGTCTTCATCAAATTAGATGTTGGTGTATCTGCAACATCCCTGATGCTGGGGTTTATAATTTCCTTATAATATGGAATAAGGACATCTTTAATGTAGTTGAGGACTGTCTCCATTAAATCGTAACGCCCTGCAGCATTTAGAAACTACAATAAAAAATAATCTAGTATAATAATAATCTAATATAGAACTAGAACTGTCCTTTTGGGACTATTACCCCCGCGGGCACGCTATATAATGGATAAAACAGACATCCTTATATAAATACAGAAGTTGTGTAATCTCATATTTCATAATAATCCATGCAATAGATTCTTAGAACATGCCTTGACAAATCATGCCCATAGTTTCACTGTATTTTGTAACAGCTGTATTTGAACAACACACTCCAAATTTATGAGTTTAGTGTACATGTATGTTATGTAAGCAATAATTGAGGTATGTTATTGTTTCCTAACTGTTGACCATGTATGAATTGCAATCAAAGTTTATTATATATCACATTCAAGGATACTTAAGTATAATTAATAATGTAGCCCTCTGATTTTTTTTTTTTTTAGGGAGAGGTCAAAAACGTCAGAATAAAAAAAAATTGGATAGGGCTACATTATTGCAGCTAGTTTTTATGATAGAAAAATATATAATTTTATCAAAATTTGAATGAAAAGCCAGCGCAGGTGATCAATGTTCATCTTTCAATTTTTATTAAGATGCCTGATTTTTAATTGTAAACTTGTTGACATTAGATAAAAGTACCTTCCAGCAACTGTCAATCACACGGAGATTGTTGCATCCCTTGCTTTTGCATAGAGGTGAACAGTCTTCCTCTCTGTGTTCATATAATTCCTCTTTTCGAATGCTGTCTATCTGCTTCATCAAATCTGCAATGAAAATAACATGTGAGGCTGCTGTTTTAATTTTAATAGCAATTCTTTAGCATTTCCTTGACAATTTTTCACTCTCAACCTTGTTAAATTATAATTACCAAGCAAACTGAACTTGCATTGCACTTGGCATACCTTTTTTGGAAGAACAATCTTTACGCAAAAGGATTTACGGTACATGTGATTGTAAGTTTAAGGTCAAAATTCAATGAAAATGCCCAAAATAATCCAACAGCATATGCCTGTATTGTTTTTGCAAATTCTAATTTTCTAACACTGGTGCAAGGCTAGAACAAATAATTCACATGTGTACTAATATCTACAACAATACATATTCTATTCAGATATGTTTAATTGTAATGCAACCGTACCGTAGAGAAATGTAGAGTTTTAACTTTTGCATTAAATCTAAAAGGTTACATTTCATTCAATGTTTCGTTGATGTTGTAATTCTTAGATGTACTGCAAGTATGATTTATATTTCTTTGTAAGTTAGAATTTGGGAATTATACAAGAAATCCCAAGTCTATTAAAATTTCAAATATTTTAAAAGTATTTTAAGATCATTCACATTAAAGATAAAGGCAATGAATGACATTGATTTCACCATTAGGTAGTGATGGGAATCGTTGAGAATTTCATAATCGATGATTGGTTTACTGTAACTAACTAATTATCGATTATAATTGGACATAGAAAAATTCTATATTAATTGTACATATGTACTGAAAAAGTGTAAAGAAATATTTTCTACGTTTAAATTTGTTGTTTCTATAGCTGAGAGAGTGTAAGTGAATATTTTGTGTGTATTTTTTTAATTCTTTTAATTACATATATAAAAGTCGCCAAAAAACAGAAATCGTTTGTTTCAGTTACGGCCCGTATATCAAAGTTAAATGTCATTAACTGACGATGACCCGGCTTAATTAAAATATAATTAGGGCCTAACGTTCAGCAAAGCAAAATGAGGAAAGAAATTCATTTTCTTAAAAACAAAAATTAAAACAGATAAATTATAAGAGATTAATTTTTATTGTCACCAACTGAAAACACGATACACACATGCGGAGTAACAGTGGTCTTTGAAAGCGGTTTTTATCTGTGTAATTCACACTTGGCTTTGCTAGTATCAAGATTCTCTTTGATAATTGTGCTTCGTTTACATGCCTGAATCATTTAGTACGTCTATCTCAGTATCGGACCAAGTTACTCCCCGTACAGGTATGGATACTTTCGTTTTTGAGTGCGCCGCCCTATTACGATAAACAAAACTTTTGGTGTACTAGATAGGTCACGGTAGGAATATTCTTCAAAAACTACAGTCGTTGAGAAAACAAAATCTAAAAGCTGATTAATTGGAATAAAAAAATTCGTAATCAAGCGCTTAAATTACAATTTGCCAACAATCGATTGATTTTCGATTATAATCGATGATTGGAACACCACTACCAATAGGTACCTTCTCTTGTCTTATTCTTTGTGATATAGATATCAAACAGCCCTCTTTCTCTGACTTCATTTGCTATCTCTCCATTAAAATATGCAGCAGCAGCATTTTTCCTTGTCATGGTTACCTGGAGACTTAGTCCAGTTGAGTGGTCCTCAGCCACAGAAGCTACTAATGCAAAACATGTAATGAATTTATAGTAAGGGTAACTCCATATCTGCATTAATACTACATGATTGAAGTATGAAGCACATTTTTAGCCGAGTTGCAACGAAGTAGAACTCGGCTATTGGTTTGGTGAGGAGGAGGAGGAGGGGGGGGGGGGTGGTGGGCTGGGTGTCAACAATTGGTTTCCGGATGATAACTCGAAAAGTTTACAATCCAATCAAATGAAACTTTGATATATTGTTGGGTACCAGGTAAGGAAGACCCCTATTAATTTAGGAGAAAAATGGTCATAGGTCAAGGTCACAGTGACCGAAAATAGAATGAAAATTTCAGAAAAATTGGTTTCCGGGTGATAACTAAGAAAGTTTAAATCCGAATCAAATGATACTTAAAGATATTGTTATGTATCAGGTAAGGAAGACCCCTATTGATTTTTTTTTTAGAAAATAGGTTTAGAATTAAAAAAAAAATTGGTTTCAGGAGGATAACTCGAAAGATATTAAAACTTGTATTCATAACTAGAACTTCAAACAATTCCTATTGTAATATAATCAGGGTGTACGAGTTTTCAGCTTTGATTAGCGGTTATAAAATTTTCTTCTGAAACAGTTCCTATTGTTTTCTAATCAAGAGGATTTTAAACTCCTGGAGATACAACACCAATTCATTTACTTGTTTTTAAAATTCATTGATGACTTAATTGGCATTCATATAGGAGTATTAGATGAGGTAATATACAACAATGAAGGATGCCCATTTCCAAACTCCTTTTAAAGATGTATTCACAAGAATTTATTACATTATATCCAACAATTAGTTCTTCACAATTATATAAATATGCCACATCATTCCCGACTTTACAATGTATCCCATGCAACTCGGCTCATGCACCCCTGGGTGCATATATTGATTTTTTATTATTTGTACAGTATATTACCTTGAAGTGACTGTGTTTCTTCAATTGTAATATCACCCTCATCGCTGTTCAGGGTATCATTGACATTGTCTTCCTGTGTGCAAGGAATGAGTTCTGCAATCTCTACGTAACATAACAGTAAAAATAAATTGATATTTATCAATACAATAAACAGGTATATTTAATAATGCCACCATTGAGATTATTTTTATTTATTGATCTACCTTTATTTTTAAGCATAAAATAACTATAATAAATTCTTTTTCTGCATTTCAAATTGTTGATTGATTGATTGTATCTTGTTGAACGTCCCACTCGAGAATTCGTAAATCATATGGAGACGTCACCATTGCCTGTAAAGGGCTGCAAATGAATTCAGGCCTTATTATGATCAACGCTAACAGCTAGTCTTTGAGCAGGAAGGGATCTTTATTGTGTCACACCTGCTGCCTTATACAAAGGACTGCCCCAGTAAGCAAGCAAGGGGTAATGATCAATAATGTAACCCAGATCCCCACAGAATAAGGTAACCTGCTTCTTAACTAATAAAGTTGCACTGGGAATGATATTCATGCATACCCTTGTATTCTTACCCAACTCCTGCTGACATCATTTGGTCCTTCCACGCATAGAATTGTGCTGTGTCCGGGTGACTGTCTGAGTATACACAATTGTATATTTCTGCAAAAGCTTGGTGTGATACAAAGGCGTGATTGCTGTGAATGAAAAAATTGAAACTTTTTATCAACTCTGCATCCACTTATCAAATGATACTCTGTTGACTTCAAAGGATTTTGTTCCAAGACAAATTGATATGTTTGGTGCAATCAATTATCCATGAGATATTTATATATATATATATATATATACACGGTATATATAATTTCAACAAATATTGATTTACTAGGCAGTTGGGAACAGAAAGAAAATCCACACATGACTATTACTGGGCATATGATTATGCCACTCAAACCTCATTTGCAAGACATACCTACAGCTTGAATTCCATAATGTTTGCATCATTTATAAGAAAATGACTGTGATTTTAAAATTTTCCAATTGTCCCTAATACTAAGGAACAGAGTAAAACAAGTTTGGGAAACATAAATATGGTATGTAAGTAATGGACTCATGCATGATGCTATATACCTGGACTCGCACATAAATTCATGCAGATCTTTATCGAAGAAGACTTTATTACTGGCACATTTCCAGTCACATGTTATGGGCTCAGCATAAAACATTTTCCCTCGATTAGGAACTACATAACCAGTTAAATGGTAATAAATTCTGCATTTTTTGCATTTTGAAATGCCTCGCTGGCCAGGAATAGGTCCACCAAGACTGTAAAATGTCACACAAATTCGGGAATATGGGGTGGGTATTTTTACCGCCGGACACCGCCAGACACAGCCGAACACCGCCGACCACCAAAAATATTATGTATATATTAAAATAAATCCCCAAAACAGACCTTATTGAATAATTCAACGTATTTCATTCATATAATGAACTTATATGTATTAATAATGTGACAGAATACTGTAAAAGTTATGTACAACCACCGCCGAACATCTGTATACTACCGCCGAACACCTAAGATGTGCTTTATAGTATGAAAGGTGGGTATCATGACTCTTGTAACAAATATCACAAATAATTTATGATGTTTTTAGCATTTTATAAAACCTAAAAATAGGAAAATGCAACAAATTTCATGTGTAACCAGGCCTTTTTTTGGAAATATATCAGACTACAGCTACAGTTTAGCGTTTGACTCCGATCCCGATCCCGATCAAATTTAAGCACATTGCTGATCACCAAATATAAACGAGTACAATGAAAAAAATGAATAAATAAATAAATAAAATAATTCAATAAATAAAATAAATAAATGTCTATTTCAATAATTCAATGTATCGTTTGTGTTTGTATCAATAACTGTAAAGTTTATGTATATGTAACTACCGCGGAACACTTGCTGCCCACCGCCGAACATCTGAATACTACCACCGAACACTTAAGAATGTTAATAAAATGTTATTTACAGTCTGAGAAGTGTGTATCATGATTCTTGCAATAAATTTCACGAATTATTCACGATGATTTTGTAGCAATTTTGGACTTCGACTAGAAATGAAAACACGGTGTATCCCGGTCTATATCTTTTGAATCAGTGTTTGGTGGTGGTATAATGTGAATCTATTATATAATGTTATCATTTAAAGATTGAAGCAAATAAAGGAATACTTTACACGCTGATAAGAAAATAAGATAATGTTTGCAACATCTCATGTCTATCCGTGAATTGATATCAAAATTGAACTCTTTATGCATCTCAGAAGTAGGCCTAACCTGTTCATAAAACAGTCACTCCACATGTTCCAGGAAAAAATGCACCGAATATGTGAATAATTCAACGTATTTAATTCACATCATGAACTTACATGCATTAATAATGTGATAAGATACTGTAAAGTTATATGTACATGTACAACCACCGCCGAACATCTGTATACTACCGCCGAACACCTAAGATGTGCTTTATAGTATGAAATGTGGGTATCATAATTCTTGTAAGAAATATCACAAATAATTTATGATGTTTTTAGCATTTTTGTTTTCCTAAAAATAGGAAAATGAAACAAAGAAGGTGTTGCACGTCTCATGTTAATTTCCCTTAAGGTGTTGCATGAAAGATCGACAAATTTAAGTTATTCAATACACTTTATATGATAAAAGAAATTGGAACATATGTCTTGATTCAATAATTTTTGAAAATAAGTTTGAAAGACATGTATTGACAAAATTAGCCAAAATATTTCGAGTTTAAATCAAGCTATAAGCGATTCATATAATGTTTAGCGTTAAAATGGTGGGATATCCCCGAATTTCAGAAAAACTGCATCCGTGAAACAAAATAAATTTAGCATGAACATGTTCTTCGAGTTTTCCTCTAAAAAAACTGTCGCTTTGAAATTTGTTTCACGGGGGCATTTTTTGTTGTTGTAAATTTTAAAAAAAATCGAAACGACTTCACTGGTATTATTTTAGAATTAGCCCCTACGTTTTATTAAAACAAATAGAACATAGGGCTAATTTTAATTGGACTGTACAATACACATACAACATACATGTACAAGAAGTATACAAAGTCTCTAAGGCCAGACGTTTGTATATATGTAAAAAGATCAAAGGAAAGATGAGGAACTAATATCAAAAACAAAATAAAAATAAATGAAGAAATTATCCATACAAGTATTGTATTATTTACTACCAAAAGCAGTACTGCTGATAGGTTACAAAGAACATATATTACAATAATAACATCAACATAGGCTCTACCTGTTGCCCAATCCTGTTGAGTTTCTCAATAAAATATGTTTAAATTAAAAATAAGTTATGATAAAAAAAAAATTAAGCACGAAATAGAGCATGCGTTTCAAATAATATAAAGAATCTTTTGTCAATCTACCAAGACGAGACAATGACGAAGTTGGACAAAAACTATTGACAAATAACAACTATAATGCCGCACATTATTATTATTATAACTTAAATAAAAGTATAAATCATGTTGTTGAAGTAGCTGTGGATCTACTCCAGACTTGATAAAAAAAAAATACATGACTGCGTGACCACCTAGAGGGAGATAGACGGCTAAGAACGTACATTGTAACTTCGTTTTAGAGGAGGGGTCTCTCTCTCTCTCTCTCTCTCTCTCATGTTGTTTCATTATTTAATGCATCTAAATTAAAAAATGATTTCATATAGAAATGAAAAATTTTGATAATCGATAGCGTATATGATTAGAAGCAACGGCTATTGGTACTTTGTGGAACGGAACGGAACCGATTGTGGGGTACCCTAAGGGAGAATCCACTGTAAAACAAATTTGGTTGTAAAAATAAAATACTGGACTTTAATCTTCTAGTTATATACATAATTGTGTCCATTGATGCTGGCCTAAGAGAAGTAGAGATTTGTAAAACAGAATACCAGGATTTAAAGTTGTATTTTTTAAATATACAATTGTGTTCAATCATCTGACCTTTACTTCTGCGTTGATATCTGTAGTTAATGTATAAACTATGCTTAATTTTAGATTTGCATTTATTACTGATATAAAATGGATAGTTTCTGCGCTGGTTCCGTTCCGTTTCGCTAAATACCAATAGCCGTGTGGATATTAGTATTTAACGGAACGGAACGAAACATCGAAATTCAAGAGTTATTCTACATCTACAATTAGACACTTGCTATTCAATTATGCTCATTCTTTTTAATCGTACAGAATCTTAAGACAACGAATTATCTTTTTTTCCGATGGGGGTGGGGGTGGAAATAACTGCTTTCGCACACATGCATGTGTTCTTGAACATGTTTGAAATTTTTGATTGCAATTTGTTTCGGTTTTGAAGGCGCATTTTCACACGTGTTCAATCGCATCTTAAGACACTGAATTCTCTCTTTTCTTTTTCTTGTTGTGTTTTTTTTTTTGGGGGGATGGGATTGTAAATTAATGCCACGTTATTTTCTCCTGTTTTTGTTGAAGCTTTCATTTTCATCGGTTTATTTGATCACTCTGAAAGTCAGAGGAATTGTAGGATTCCGTTCCGTTCCGCTAAATACCAATAGCCGTGTGGATATTAGTACTTAACGGAACGGAACGAAACATCGAAATGGAAGTGTTATTCTACACCTACAATTAGTCTTTTGTTATTCAAATATGCTCATTCTTTTTAATCGTACAGAATCTTAAGACAACGAATTATCTTTTTCCCTATGGGGGTGGGGGTGGAAATAACTGCTTTCACACACATGCATGTGTTTTTGAACATGTCTGAAATTTTTGATTGCAATTTACTTTGGTTTTGAAGATGCATTTAACACGTGTTCAACACTCCCGATGAACATTTTTTTAAAATGAAAATCTCTATCAAAGTACATTGAACATAAGTCTCGGTCAAATGTAATTAACTCGGGATTTTAAAAATAAATCATTCGATGGTTTGTATTTTTACTTCTATTATTTATGTAATAAATCAACTCCAATTTGTTAATCATTGACAATGCTCCAATATACTGGATCAAGTTATATTTGTCAAGATACATATTAACACAATATGATCACAGGTGCTTGGGTTTCATATAACCAAAACAAAAAACAAAAAAAACCCACCAAATATATCATGGTTTTCTCTCTTCTTGGTGATCAGCAATTCTATTAACATTCTTACGTGTTCGGCGGTAGTCTACAGATGTTTGACGGTGGCTGTACAGTTTTCGATACAAATAAATAAGATGCATTGGATTATTTAAATAATATTTTTTTTTGGTACTCAGTTTATATATATATATATATATATATATATATATATATAACACATTATTTGGTGATCAGCAATTTTATTAACAGTCTACAAGTGTTCGACAGTGGCTGCATAAGGGTGATTTAAAAAAAAAAATGACTGCTGTTGGCCGGGTTATTTATTTATTTATTTTTTTCAACTTCGCTGAATCATTATAATTAATAAATGACCATATTGTACCTAGATCTAAGTTTGATTATTCAAAGTTGTATTAATGTAAAACTTATACGGTACCAATTTTGATGCACCAGATGCGCATTTCGACAAATAATGTCTCTTCAGTGATGCTCATCCGAAATGTTTGAAATCCGAAATAACAATGAAGTTTTAGAGCTATTATAGGGAAAAACAGTGTGCCAAAAAGTGGAGTCAAATTCAAATTAAGATAAACGAAGACATATAAAATTTTGAAATATTCTAATAACAGCTAGTATGTCAACCAAAAAATAAAAAAGACAAATAACTATAGTTAATGATATTGATGAAAAAGAAAATATTTTTTCTCTCCAAATTGTTACAAGTGTATCGTGTAAGAGTAGAACAGACAGTGCATTTTGTAGTTTGCATAAAATGTCACAAAAAAGGGTTACACTCCGCGGGACACTTTTTTTTTACATGTTCTTTTATGACATAACTTTTAAACCAGTAAATATATCCTACTGAAATTTATGGGATTACTAAACACATTATAAGAAAGTAAATGGGTAGTCTACTTGTATCAACAGGGCAGTTTAGATAAAGAAAAAGTGTTCGGAGGTGGAGAGCAAGTGTTCGGCGGTAGCTACATATACATAAACTTTACAGTTATTGATACAAACACAAACGATACATTGAATTATTGAAATAGACATTTATTTATTTAATTATTTTATTTATTCATTTTTTTTCATTGTACTCGTTTATATTTGGTGATCAGCAATGTGCTTAAATTTGATCGGGATCGGAGTCAAACGCTAAACTGTAGTCCGATATATTTCCCAAAAAAGGCCTGGTTACACATGAAATTTGTTGCATTTTCCTATTTTTAGGTTTTATAAAATGCTAAAAACATCATAAATTATTTGTGATATTTGTTACAAGAGTCATGATACCCACCTTTCATACTATAAAGCACATCTTAGGTGTTCGGCGGTAGTATACAGATGTTCGGCGGTGGTTGTACATAACTTTTACAGTATTCTGTCACATTATTAATACATATAAGTTCATTATATGAATGAAATACGTTGAATTATTCACATAAGGTCTGTTTTGGGGATTTATTTTAATATATACATAATATTTTTGGTGGTCGGCGGTGTTCGGCTGTGTCTGGCGGTGTCCGGCGGTAAAAATACCCACCGGGGAATATGGATATAAAGTTTCACCACATTCAACACACTGTTGAACAGGTGGGTTTACAAATTTTAGATAAGGTTCCTTCCAGTCTTGAGAAGCCTGCCATAAAATTCCGGAAATGTCTTGTGGGTTCTCCCTCCAAAACTGGATGTAGTTCTCGCAATTCTTCAGAACTGGTATTACATGATTTAAGGTCGCAGGAGGAATATCCTTAAAAAAGGGAGATGCCATGCATATATTTAAAATCAACATTGTGCTGTTTAAGAAGTTAGCAGGCACATGGTTTATGGCACTTGAAAGGATGGCCAATTGGGGTGGGGTGAAGTATAGGGAAAGCACTCTTATTGTGTCTTCATTGGAATTCAGTGGTAGTAGGTGAATCTGCTCACAAATTTTTCGTCTGAGTTCTGAAATTTCAGCGGTAATGGCTTCTTTTTTCCACATTGTGCTAACCAGTGACTCTATCTTCTTGGATGGTGTCCCTTCACATGCTTTGGACAGTGACCTTTTTGCTTTTGGTGTCCGGTCTCTTTTCTTCACATCCCTCAGTGTCCGTCTCTTCTGTGGAGTTTCTGAAAATACATTGAAAATAAGTGATGAATAGGAATATGAATATACATGCGCAATACCTATAATGAGTATATTCATACTATTAGCTAGTCTACACAGTAAATCGGGTTAAAATGAGGAATTCATACAGTCATTGTAATATTGTACTCGCAGATAATTGTACTAGCATAGGACTGAAATGTTAATGTTAATGATGCCCTGCATTGAATACTCATATCGATGTTAGGCTTTTTATAGATACAACCCTGAAAAGAATATTCTGTGCAAGAATATTTGGTGTCATTTATAAAAAGAAGGCATACATGTATGATCAGTGTAAAAGACTGTTAACAAAAGTTGGTAAAAGAAACCACAAAGGGTAACCACTAACATTGTCACTCAAAAGTCTATTTGAAAATCACATTTTCATACAGATTTATTGAAATTTGTAAGACGTAAGTTTAAATGAGACATTTCACCAGGCACCGTTGTCTTTTGATTGCTACATCGTTTTCTACAAATCAATTTTAGTATATTGTAAACATTTAGTTAGTTTGTTTCATTGTTGTTTTTTTTTTTGGGGGGGGGGGTTCTTTTTGTATTATCCTTAATAACCTTTCCTTTGATCTTTTTACATATATACACACACCTGGCTTCAGTTAGGACTCTGTATATTGTATTGCATATTGCAAGGATTTTCTGCTTTAATACCTTGCTCCCTTCAAAGACAGGTGTACCCTTTGAAGTACAACAGGTGTGAAAGAAGAAATCCTACTACTGTATATCTACAATATGCTGGTTTTATAATCTTCTGTGTCATTTAGTTTAAACAAAATTTTCATATTCATTAAATAATGTTGCATAGGGCTAGGCAACAGGTATCATACATGTATCTTATAATTACCTTCTCCTTACAATGTCAAGGTAATGCTACATATATATCATATATCAAATAATATTTTATGATATGATATATTGGCATATTACATTCATGAGTCAATAAATAATAAAAAGGAAAGAAAGTAAAAGAAATTAAGTTATTTACTACTTATATTAATAATTGGTAAGAGCAAGAGGGAGAGAGAGAGATCAGCCCATTCAATGAAAGTATGCAAGAAGGACATTCCATTAGTCTTTTTTTGTTTAGCATTCACCTTGGATTTAAATTCGTATCTTTCTATCTGTCGTGAGGGGGGGGGGGGGGGGGGCGGACACAAATTGGTAGAAAAAATTCCACATTTTTAGTGTAATGATACAATTTCTATCAGCAATTGGGTATTTCCTCCCTAAAGAACTTTTGATCATGATCAGTCAATGCACCTTATCCAACTGAAACTGAACTACACATTGTATTTTGTTCTGTCATTGTAATCTTGCTCTAAGCTCTCTTTGTTATATATAACACATATCACAGAGAGAATGCAGACTGATAGACCTTGCCTGAGAAAAGGGAATAGGACTATAAGATGCAGTCACACAAATCATTTGTAATTGTTCAGTCAATAATGGTTTTCCCCATTTCAAACCTTTTCCTTGCAAGACTTTAGTGATGAAGTCATTTCGTAATGTTATATTGGATCATGATCAAACCAAGATGCAAACAAACTTCATTTTTTTTTTGGCTATAAAGTTCTCCCAAACCCTATAATCATGTTAAACCCTCACCTTTCCTTTCATCTTTTTACATATATACACACACCTGGCTTCAGTTAGGACTCTGTATATTGTATTGCATATTGCAAGGATTTTCTGCCTTAATACCTTGCTCCCTTCAAAGACAGGTGTACCCTTTGAAGTACAACAGGTGTGAAAGAAGAAATCCTACTACTGTATATCTAAAATATGCTGGCTTTATAATTGTCTGTGTCATTTACAGAGAAATATATTTTGATTATAACTATTAATCATTGTTACCAGCAAAATATTATATTAATATTACTTTTAAAAAATTGTCAGAATTGTTGTCCATTGGATTCTGTCATATCCTATTAAAATATTTCTGCATTTTTTCATCTGTGGTAGATTCTAGTGAACTTAGCTAACTATGAATATATTTTTAAAAAAGAAGAAGATATTTCTGTGTCATAATTCAATTCTCTTGTCCCACAATCTAGTGTGATGAACATTCAGCATCATATTTTAAATATGCTAAGTCCATGTAAATATATTCTTTTTAAATCACATGCAGATACAAAGTAAACATTAAGGAGTCTAAAACATGTAGTATAAACAACTTGGTAACTTTGAATTTTTGTAAACAAGCCCCAAAACTTTTTGCCCCATCACTTCCTTTCTAAACTTTAGCAAGGAATAGAATTAGATTAAAAAGTTCTCTTTTCAGAAAGTTAGAACTGATAACCTTTTCAAGGATGGAGAGCACTATTCCTTTAAAATTACATGGACATAAAAAAAATTATATATATAAATGGTACAAAGTGCACACACATTGTTACTTTTTTTCTGTCAACACTTTTACCATTATTACTTTGCTAAAAGTCAAAATGTAGTTCTCTGTCTAAAAAACAATAAACTGATATTCACATTTTTTCACCAAGAACACCCCCCCCCCCACCCCCACCCCCCCCCATTTTCTTTTTTTGGTTACTGTCATTCACCATTCCTTTGATCTTTTTACATATATACACACACCTGGCTTCAGTTAGGACTCTGTATATTGTATTGCATATTGCAAGGATTTTCTGCTTTAATATCTTGCTCCCTTCAAAGACAGGTGTACCCTTTGAAGTACAACAGATGTGAAAGAAGAAATCCTACTACTGTATATCTAAAATATGCTGGCTTTATAATTGTCTGTGTCATTTACAGAGAAATGAATGAAAATTATTAATTATTAATCATTAATTGCACTCCAATAATTTGTAATTTGCTTAGATAGCCTATATACAATGCTATTTCTTGACTGGAAGTTGTAATAAAATATACATCTACACTCAAGGATCATAACATTTCCTCACTTTTATATATCACTATATATACATTACATGTAAAACTTTCATTTTTTAAAAACTTCACAAACTTTTGACAAGTAATTTTCATCATTATGATTTTTTCAAAATATATGCAGAATTCACTCAAGACTCATGAAAAATGTTATATAGGGTACAAAAAATATCAATAACATATTTAAATCTAGGCGATTATGCTTGATTTGGGATTTTTTTTTTACAGCGATGGCTGTATGGATATATATAATTAATTAAGTGAATTAACTCAAGCTAAATATTATATATTAATTTTTTTACATACATATTTTAATTACTGCAAATAGAGTGTAAGAACTGACCCATGTTGGAATTAACTCCACAGTTGATTCACAATGCAGATTGATGGATGCAGATGAAGAACACAGCTGTTACATGTACTTGATTGTTCAGGTAGCAATTAAGGTAATAATCACAGGTAGCGGGAGATAAATAACTACTGGTAATCGGATCCAATTGACACTCAATGTATCCACTGTACCCCTGGGTATATATAGAGCTATGGAGGTGTGGGCATGGGATCACTGACCAATCGGCTGCATCCTACTGAATGTAACCACTGTACCCCAGGTTACATAATACAGTCACCTATCATAATGTGTACTTTCATTTTCCATATGAGTTGTACCACAGGAGTCGGCAGTTTTATCAATAAAGTAGAAATATATGAGAAATGGGCATAAATACTACCACTGAGCTTCGCGAGCGCTCGCTACGCTCGCGAAGATCAGTGGTAGTATTTATGCCCATTTCTCATATATTTCTACTTTATTGATAAAACTGCCGACTCCTGTGGTTGTACTGTACCCTTTCTGTAACTTTCTAGTATAGACATTTATAGCATGTAACCTAGGGTACAAAAGTATCACCTTAAAACAGAGTCCTTATTCCTTGCCATATCGGACGATCACTGATATACCTGAAGGAATATTTCCCCATGTGTATTTATCTGCTCCAACTTATGTACATTGTAATTCACAAATCATTTAATTCCACCGGTCATTATTAAACAGGAAACGAGTAGGCTTACTACTAAACAGAGAAAAT
>NC_079168.1:59182945-59349305 GCF_947568905.1 Ostrea edulis | reverse complement strand
GATGTTACATGTTTTTTTTAAACTCTACTACACCTAATTTAAAAATTCCAAACAACGATGTTCTCTGTCCTAAGTCAATCAATATTTTGTAATTTTCAAAATAGCTTAGATGTAGTTTGGAAACGCATTTGTTGTGTTAATTAGTGTTATAAACGTCTTAAAAATGCAGTTTGGCAAATATATAACTTATTCTAGAATATTTAAAAATGAGAGAGAGAGGGGGGGGGTGTACATGAACGATTACAAAATCCATGCCCATTTGAACCTGTCCAAATTGTATGATAAAATGGAATGTCTTCATAGTTTGACAGAATAATTCTAATAACATATGAATCCCATTAATTACAAGAAAAGTTATTGTGTCGGATGTGCATTTTGGTTTTTCCCTTCACAGTTCTCTTGCGATTGATGCTTTATATCGGTGAGATTTGGCAGATCCTTCACATAGTTTAATAAGTTCGTCTGTTTTCTTGTAAGAATAATCAATTCCTAAATTTGCCTTTAGAATTTTAATCAGTGTCGTGGTTTGCAGTCGGTTATAATATGTATTCGATACCATAATTTATATTACGTATGCCTAAGTAATGTTTACGTATGTTGTCCCGGTAGCACGACTTTACGCGCCTTTAATTTGAAGAGTTCCACTAATGGAAATGGTAAGTATTGAGACACTTCCATGTTCCATGTTCCATGTGATGAAATGACTATAATTAATCCCGTTTTCTTCGATGTTAAATCAGTGACGGATTTAGAATTTTCGACGGGGGGGGGGGGGTGAAAGGAAAGTATTAGCCAAAATACTCAGCTATTTTGGGCGAGAAATATGAGTTTTTACTTGCATTACTTTTGAATTTGTGGCGAAAGGTGGGAGGACTGTTGGAACACCCCCCACCCTCTAAATCCGCCACTGGCGCAGTGCATCAAAAAGTTCTTCTGGTACTTACTGGACAATTAGTTCAATATTACTGGACCGAATCACATTTTGCCAGACCGAAATTCTATAGACAAATTAAAACACTTTGTTTAATATAATTTTATTCACGACAATGTTAAAGTGGTATTATCTCTCTAACTTCAGTTCCACTGCAATGTCGCACGACTCTGAACTAACTAAATTAATTTCTCTACAAAAGGAACAAGATTCCCCTCGATCTGAAAATAAATAGAACTTAAGATCTGTAACCAGTCCCCCCCCCCCTCCCCCCTCCCTAAAATTTTCAAATTTAAGGTAGACCTATACTCGGCCTTAAATGGACTCAATCATGAAAATATTGCCTTTATAAGATAGATATATATTCCAGTAATATATGGTGGTGTATTAAGGACACAGAATTTTTATTTTTTCAAAGATACTAGGCAAAAATTATCTCGTGCGCACGACATAATATCTCGTGCGCACGACTTATTATCTCGTGCGCACGACATAATATCTCGTGCGCACAACATAATACCTCGTGCGCACGACTTATTATCTCGTGCGCACGACTTATTATCTCGTGCGCACGACATAATATCTCGTGCGCACGACTTATTAACTGTTGATTCATGCTAAAATCGGAAAAGGGGGGTGGGCACTTTACTACTTCTTCAGCATCATATGTATGGCGTTTCCTAATTATATTAACTTTACAGGGGTTCATGTTTTCCAGGGGGATCCAAGGTCATTTTTTAGTTACTTTACTATGTACATTTGATAACTTCGCAAATTCCAGGGGAGGGGGGGGGGGCGTCCGGACCCCCCCCCCCCCCCCCCTTCTAGATCCGCACATGGCCGGAATCATTCAATTGGTTTTTTTTCTTTTTTTATTTGGGAGTTTTTTTTAATGCATACAGTGTAGGACTTGTCTAATACACCATTTATAGGCGGATTCAGGAATTACTGAAGAGGGCATGCTGTACACGGACACAATAGATATGTCGAAGTTCAAATTTTATTAGAATACAAATTGGATGTTTGTGAATGCTAAGATATTAATGGTAGGTACATCTACAGGGATGTTAGGACAACGAACACCAATGGACGGGTGTTCCCCTTCTAATACAAAGAAAAATAAATATTTTTCATTCATAATTTCTGGCGTTTTGGGCAATAATTTCTTAATTAATCGCTTTTTTCTTTGTAGGATAACAACTAAGATAATCCCCTTCTTCGTAAATTTATGGAAAATACCAAGAAAATTATGTAAATAATGCTAATCTTATGAATGTTCTGTTGAAGCAATGACAATAGGATGTACCAAGAAGTTTAAAAAAAAAAAAAAAAACGGTTTCGAAAGATGATGACAATTGGGAGCGATGTTTACATAGTGAAGTCTTAATATGATTGAATGGCGTACATGTAATAATGGAATATTATAATACATCTGTAAAATGTGAAAATAGCTTAAGTTTTCAGGTTTTGTATATAGTTTACAATGTATTTTTTAGTTTATATATGTAGACTTTGTAGCATCTCTTTCGAAAAAGCGAAAATGACTCCTGATTTTTTTTTTAACTACACACACACTTTGCTGATTTTCATCAATGAATTTCGTATTTCTCGCGAGGACTTCTTTCACAGTTGGATTAATAACCCGTTGATCTTTTTTAACAAGTGGCATTTTTTTTTATTCAAGAAAGGGGGCCCATCCCAAGAGACCTCCACCTTCTGGATCCAACAATGATCATTGCATATCTGGAAGTCGTCCGACTGAGGGGAGCTATTCCAATCTAATTGCTAGTACCTTTCCCTCTGTGATTGTCCATTTCATATTTTCGATTTCACCTACATAACCGTTAGACCAGTCAGTTTCGATCTAATTTGGTACATGCAATTTGTCCTCAGTAACTAAACATTAATACTTTCTTTATAACAGTATGCTAGTGCTCTTATGCATTTGCATGTTTACATACAGGTTTTCCCCATTCATTGTGTGAGAGAGAGAGAGAGAGAGAGAGAGAGAGAGAGAGAGAGAGAGAGAGAGTGTGTGTGTGTGTGTGTGTGTGTGTGTGTGTGTGTGTGTGTGTGTGTGTGTGTGTGTGTTAAAAACTGCGCTGAATATGGTGTATATGAACAAGGTAATTATCCTTGTGCTGTATACTTTCAATTTATAATACGGTCACAAGAAGAAATTACATCATCGTTATGTGGAAACTTTACAGCCACATACAATTTAAGTAGAAACAGTGAGAAATGACCAGTGACCCAGGAGCAGGATTGGCCAATAATGGCTTATAAAAATTTATTACAAGTTATTGGTATTTATTGAAATCGTTTGAATTGGGTAAGCATTGTATATAACCTATAAAAACCTTCGTTGGAAACCCACGGGCAGTCTCGCACACGTGAGCCAACACATTGAACTTTTCTCATTTTAATGAATTATCCACCAATGAGAAAGTGAAACTCGGTATGAAAACGAAGATCATGTTATGAAAAAAAGCAGTTGTTTAATATAAATCCGTAAGAATTAACACGATTGGAGAAATTTCCTTCACAAAAGTGTGAAGAAGCCAATCGGATTAGGGCATAAATTAATCATAAGAACAAGAAAAATTTAATGAGTTGGCCCACGGTCAGTAAGCATGTGCGAGACTGCCCTAAGGATAGCGGCAAGATGAAACCTTGCATCGCCTTTTATCTTTTCTTCAATTTGAAGCCCTATGACAACTTATTAATTTCACTTCCATTCATATTTCTTTTTTATACTAGTATCTCTTGATATCGATAAAGATCTCATAAACACGCATTATATCAGTCTGCAATTATCCATAACGCACTATCTATCAATCACTTAAACAATTTTATTGATACATTGGCTGATTTAATTCTATATCAGTACAACAACCTCCACAGTTTTTCTTTTAGTTTTCCATATAGTTCCCGGCCAGATGAAGCACAGTCTGGCATTTGCCAGCCATTTTCTTCCATCAGAATGCGACAAATACTATCGAAATCCGGATCATTTGTATTTAAATTAGGGTGGTTAAAAGTACACTCATTTTTGTATGTACATTGTATTTAAAAACCGATCATTAGACAGCCACAAATAATCCCTGGTGCCGTAATCTTCTGGTGACGTGTACATTATAACTGGACGTCCATGGAGTACGTTCTCGTTTCTTGACCTTCGAATCGGATGCAAATTCCAAAGAAGCTGGATGTCGTTCAATTCCTACTGATAAAAACACATAAGAATACGAGATAATAAGTCGTGTGCACGAGATAATAAGTCGTGCGCACGAGATAATAAGTCGTGCGCACGAGATATTATGTCGTGCACACGAGATATTATGTCGTGCGCACGAGATATTATGTCGTGCGCACGAGATAATAAGTCGTGTGCACGAGATATTATGTCGTGCGCACGAGATGTTATGTCGTGCGCACGAGATAATAAGTCGTGCGCACGAGATATTATGTCGTGCGCACGAGATGTTATGTCGTGCGCACGAGATAATAAGTCGTGCGCACGTGATAATAAGTCGTGCGCACGAGATATTATGTCGTGCGCACGAGATAATTTTTGCCTAGTATCTTTGAAAAAAAAATTCTGTGTCCTAAATATACCACCGTAGTAATAGATAAACATTGAAAAATATATATGTCAACATGCTAATTTCATTGGTTTTGCTTCTCAAAAGTAAGTACCCCATCCACATATAATCAGCATTAATGAAAATGTATTCCTCCTTCTTGTTTTTCTTAATAATTATTATTTTTCCGAAACAAATGGGCTGTAATAAGCAACATAGACTATATACCCATTATTTAATGATATGTAATAATTTATTTTAATATATTTGAATAACTATTTTCATAATGTACACTTTGTGAGCCCACACATGTTAAAAGAAATACTGTTGAAAATGCAATTTGATGTCAATATTGGTCTTTTCCCCCAATTTTTATGGACTAAACCTTGAATAAATTGTTTCTAATTTACAGATTATTATCTCAGAAAAAGGATTTGCGTAAGAAAATCATATGTTGACGTATCATTTTAAAAGCTATAAGCTCTATAACAAGTATCCCCCCCCCCCCAAATCTTGAATTATACATTATCATATTTTTATACGACATGTGAAATTTGAGTATATTTACAACCTTGGATAATAATTTGAACTATGTTAAACTATAAGTATTATAGATACATGTGGTTTGCAATTATATTTTACATTTTATCTGAAAACAAATCATTCTAGAAGAGGGTATTCATAATGTGAATGTAAAACGAAAGTAACAAACTGAATTTTGATAGGTTTGCTATTATGATAATGCATGTGTGTAATGTGTGTTATATCTTTTATCATGGAATCATTTGTATGTACATAAATTGGATATACGTACAAGTACACCACTTACGCCGATCTATGTAGATGCAATCTCAATAAGGAACTACAGTTGTAATCGCGTTATACAGATGCCGCCCCAATAATTTTGAAAAAAAAAGGAGAGGGGATGAGGAAAAAATGACAGACGGTCGGTGAAATAAACAAATTATTTGCAGCCGTTCTTTGAAGCTTGCGTCAATATCTGCAACATTGGAGCAGCGAACACAAGTCAACTACGATATCTGTGGTCACTGGAGCAGCGAAGTGTGAACTTTTATTTTTACACAAGCTTACCATGTATTTGTTCATGATAATTTGGAGTCAACAGCTGCGTAGTTTTGAATTAGCAAATTATTACGTTCAAGAATTTTTTACACATATAGAGACGTCACCATTGCCGGTGAAGGGCTGCAAAACTTGGGCCTATGCTCGACGCCGACGGTCTTTGAGTAGGGATTTTTAGCGTGCCACACCTGCTGTGACACGGGGCCTCTGTTTTTGTTGTCTCATCCGAAGGGCCGTCCCATTTAGTCGCCTCTTGCGACAAGCATGGGGTACTGAGGACCTACTTTAACCCGGATCCTCACAAAAGAAATAATATTATTATTATGATGCTGGTGGAAATATGAATTGGCCCCCCTTTCCCATCCGTCTCTCCAACTTTCTGATGCCCGCGTAATTCCATATGTTGAACATGGATCATTGTAAAACTTTTACATACATGAATAGTCAATGTATCTCACGGACGCCCTCATCCGCCAAAATGTTGTCTGTTCTCCAACCGATTTTTATCTAAAGCTTGAATCATCTTTAGCTCCCACCCCCCTTTTTTTAAAATACAAAATTTGACCGCAGGTGATAAGAACGCCTTGGAAGGAATCAAATATCGGACAATCATATCACCATGTAAAAATCAAACTGATATCTTTAAAATACCACATTTCGGAAAACGGACGCGTGGTTCCGCATTTACATTTAATTGTGACGTAGGCCATGTATAGGTCTACTTTAATGTAAATCGTGGTATCTTGTTTAGAAAAATGTACTAAACGATAAAAGAAGCAATAATTTCTTCCACTCCCGGAGAAATAAATGACAAAATCTTTTGATTTCTTGAATTACTTTATTGGGACTACAGGGAGAACTTAATTTTTTTCGAAAACCCTCAAATTTGCTTAATTTTATTAATTTCACCTTATAAAAATGATAGAAAATAGTACAAATGACTAAATAGGAGACATATTTCAAACCCTATAAAATCTGTAAAATCCAGGAGCTTCCGGGGGCTTTGCCCCCTCGGCTCCCACCAGGGTTTCGCCACAAGGCGGCCCCCAGCCCCCCTGCCTCATAAAGTGGCACCCCCCGTAACTGCAATTCCTGGATCCGCCCCTGGTAACTTTCCATTTTAAAAAAATCGACTAAAAAAGTTCTCTCCATCATTTTGAAACTTGACGTTTTAAAACCGGAAATGCCTAGGGCTAACCAAATCTGAGGGCGCGTGTAAAATTCGGGTAAAAACGGTGTTCCGGCAGTAACTCGAAAATGTGCAGGTTACACTAGAATACAAGGTTACTGTAGTACAGTAGGCGTATCTTTGATTTCTTGCCATGTTTGTTATCTTCGCCTTTCATCAAGAATAATCTTAAGTTTGCGTACAAAAAACCCCCAAAAGACCATTTCTGTTATTTGTTGAAGTACAGAAGTACAGTCTGCTACGAGCACTACACCTCTGTCAACGGCGTTTTACAGAAATCTTGTAAAAGTTTCTGATATCCAACATTTATGTTTTTTTTACTAAAAACGAGAATGCTGTGGTGTACGGTACAAATCACGCCATTTACATTTACTAACTGATTTATTAATCTCCCTACACAGGAGAGTACAAACAAAGGAAAACAACGCTAAACAAACATAAAATGGATCATGAATACATCACATCCTTCCCCTTATAAAAATGATTTATTTTTTTACTGTTTTAAAATGGACATGCAATTACTAGAAAATATATTTAAACATGCATTTGATTATTGACCTGTAATATACATGTACATGTAAATCACTATGTCAAAGAACGACAATATAAGCTGTTTTTCCAATCCAGTCCCAAAGTACACTTCAAGTTATATGAAAGAAATCAATAATCAAATTATAAATTACTTACTGACATATATTCACTTAAATCAATCATGTCAAAATTCAATCCAACTATCTACTTGATTGTTAAAGCCAAATAAATGAACACATTATACTTTAACTATGTAGAACGTATTATAAACACTGATCACAATGATACACTCCAATCACTGAATTCACTCGCGGTAACGCACAGAAATATTTATGCAACGGCCATTACGGGTCACACGAGCAGGGCTAATAGCTGGCGGTTTGGCATCAGGTGTTGCAGTAGTAGTTTCACCAGAAGCTGTAGAATGCCACAAAGAAGTTTCGGTTCCATTGACTTCTGATTTTGGCGGACTGTAACACGGAGCACTGGATATTGGAGTATCCTCTGTAACTGTGCATTCAAAGTTACTTCTAACTCGAGTTGGCCTCTGAACGATATACGAACGTTTAGCTAAATGTAAGTCTTTGATGTGCCCGCTTGTCCACTGTCCAGAAGGATTCTTCATCATTACGTTGTCTCCTGGCTTAAGAGGTTTCAGTGGCTCTTTTCTGGCATGTTTGTTGAAGTTTTCCTCCTGTTTTTTCTGACGAAATTTAAGCTTGACCAGGGTATCCTCATTTGTGTTCGATTTCAACAAAGGTAATGTTGTTGGTACGATATATTTCAGTCTTCTCCCTAGAAATAGTCAATACCAACAATTCCATCAATTTTGGTATTTCTGTACTCTAGCAGAGCTACATATAGATCATGAGATTTGGTGATAAGACGTTTCATCGTCTGGACCATGTGTTCTGTTTGTCCATTAGACTGAGCATGGTAAGGACTAGTAGTTGAATGTGTGATCTAATATCTCTTTACGAATTCCCTAAATTCAAAGCTGCTAAACTGCGGCCCATTATCACTTATGATGATGTCCGGAATTCCGTATTTGGCAATCATGCTCTTAACATGAGTAATCACACGCTTAGATGTCAATGATTCGAGTTTAGACACCTCTGGCCACTTTGACAAGTAATCAACAGTGAGTAAATAATGAGTTCCATTGAGTTAAAAAAGATCCATACTAATCTTTGAACAAGGTCTTGTAGGTAATTCGCTTGGGATTATCGGTTCTTTAGGATTCATGGCTTGGTACTTTGCACAAATCTCACAGGAACTCACAAGGTTTTCAATGTCTTTCCCCATACCATTCCAAAACAGAATGTCTCTTGCACGGCTTTTAGTCTTGACGATTCCTTGATGTTCGACATGAAGTTTCTCCAGCATTTCGTTTTGCAGCGACTTTGGAACAATGAGTTTATGAGACTTATAGAGAATACCATCAATACAAGAGACGTCGTCTCTGAAATTCTGGTGATATATCAGCTTTGTTGTCCGGCCATCCAACTAAGACCGTATCCATGAGCTGCTGTAGTTCCATATCATGACTGGTTTCTTTCCTGCTCCGGTCCTGCATTTTTAGTGGGGCAGGTAAGTATGATGTAAGATGATTTCATTCACCTGAAAATCCGGAGCGAGTACCTCCTTTGTCTCCTTGAGAAAAGAACGACTCAAATGATCAGCTGGAACATTTTCTTTCCTGGTTTGTACATAACAAGGCACGAGATCCGTAGGCAACTGGCTTGTCATCCTGAATCAGAACAGCGCCAAGTCCCTTGGAACTAGCATCCGCAGATAGCAATATTGGTTTGTTTGGGTCGTAGTATTGTAGAATTGGTGTACTAGTTGTCATATGTTTCCGTTTCTGGAAGCTCTGGCCTTGATGGTGTAAGTGCCTGGTAAGCATCCAAGTCCGGTAAATAAATCCTGACACTCCTGTAAGGTGTTATCTGGTAGAGCAGAATTGTTCTCCTTATGAATGCTATGCACTTTCTGTATAAGTCGTAGTTTGGTGCATGTGTCAGCTCCCAGTACAGCGTTCACTGGTTTGTCAACACTGCGGAATTTCACACTTGGCAGCGTAATATTTTTCCATGAACAAGGTAACTTAACAGTTCCAGCACAAGAAATGTAGTGTCCTGAGAATGACTTCAATGGTGAAGAGGTAGGTACGAGTTCTGCATTCCTGTCTATTTTCTGTAGTAGAGTGCAAGAAATCACATTACATTTAGCTCCTGTATCGAGTTGAAACTGAGTACTAATGTTATTCACTTGAATGGTCTCAAACCAGTCTTTGTCTCTCTCATGCCCAACAACCACAAATCCAATAAAGAATTCTTCCTCGGACGTGTCTACTGCAAGCATAGCTTTTACTTTGTTAGTTCTCTTTGAACGTGCACCAGTTCGCTTGTTGCTTGACCGACACTTTACAGCAAAGTGATTTAGTTTTCCACATTTTCTACATGTTTCACCATAAACAGGGCATTGTTTGTAATCATGAGTCTTACCACAGTTTCTGCAGTCTTTCACTTTCTGCTTTGTACTTTCACTTTCATTTTTGGCATGAAATATCTCTTTCCTGTATTGTGTCTGTCCCCTGTTCGCTTTCACTGAGATACCATGAACAGATTTGTCCTCCATGGACTGTACTTGTTGCTTAGACAGTTCAGACGTTCTAGCGAAGTTAACAGCTTTCTCCAGTGTCAAATCTTACCCCTCATTTATACGTTTTTCACGTACTTTGTGGTCTTTTGTTCCAAACACAATAGCATCACGTATCATATCGTCTGGATCCTTATATCCACCTTCTTTAACAAGAAGTATGTGAGGAACTTTTCAAAAGTCTCACCTTTTCTTTGTGTCCTACTAAGAAACTTGTATCTTGGATATACTCGATTCAACTTCGGTCTCACGTGGTTCTCGAATTTCTCCTTGATCACCGAGAAATTCTTACTGTCATTCTCCGACAGGTTCCAAGTGGAATGTATGTCTCTCCCCTTATCGCCAATCCAAATCATCAAGTAGTTACAATGCTCCTCTTCATTTTTCGCGCTCAGAGGACCATTTATCCAAAATTCCAAGTGTTGAATAAATGTACGCCATTCTTCTACAAGGTCCGGGGCCTCCTAGTTAAATCTGGGCGGGATAGGTGAACTAATCATGTCCATGGTGTATGCTCGATTTCTACCTTAACTTCTCTGTAGTTTATTTCTGTGGATGGCGATGGATAGGTGTGAATTTTATCCGACTTCTGATACCATGTGGTGTATGGTACAAATCACGCCATTTACGTGTACTGATTTATTAATCTCCCTATACAGGAGAGTACCAACAAAGAGAAACAACTCTAAACATGTGATTATATTGTCAAGTGATTCCAAGCGTTGACAGGGGTATGTAAACGAGCCCTCTGGTGAGAGAATATGGAAGATCTCGAAAGATCCCCAATCGGCAGATTCCGGTACCCTACATCTACATGGAATCGGTCGAGGTATTCCCCAGTCTCTCACCAGAGGGCGCGCTACACAAGCTTCACTTTTTTGTGTGGAGTGTAGCGAACACCCTCTGGTGAGATTGGGAAAATCCCATATTGTCTAAGATGACGTAATAAGAAGGGGCAATAATTCCGTCATTCTGATTGATTTTATATTGTTTAACGTCCCACTTGAGAACATTTCACTCATATGGAGACGTCACCATTGCCGGTGAAGGGCTGCAAAATTTAGGCCTACGCTCGGCGCTTATGGCCTTTGAGCAGGGAAGGATCTTTATCGTGATGTGACACGGTGCCTCGGTTTTTGCTGTCTCATCCGCAGGAGCTCTCCATTTAGTCGCCTCTTCCGACAAGCAAGGGGTACTGGCTAGTGGGGACATATTTGAATAGGTATTCTGCGTAGACTATTTACCTGGATTTTAAAAAAAGAAGACAGCAGTAAACTTTTCAAAATGGTTTTTAATAAACTGTGAATACTATTTTCACCTTACTTGACCTAGGAGAAAATTTTCGATTGGAATATTAAAAAAAATGAAAAAAGAAAAGAATAATTATAATTAGACACATTTATCAAATTCTGATGTCCAACTATTGCATAGGTAATCGATACTAGACACGCAGATGATTATTATGTCTGGGCATGTTTTGAATTTGCTGGGTGGGTCTAATTACAAAAATAACAATATGGCAACTTGTCATATTGTATTTACACCCATCCAGTAAATTCCAAAATGGCAGGTAAAACCCGGAAAGCTTTCGAAAACAACGATAAAGATACACATGAACAATCCATGTCTCCCCTGTTTTACCGTTTAAAGAGACACTACAGTTCAGTTTACGCAAAAACCATGAAATGACAATTTCCCCAGCGTTTTCTCAATGTTTGTTGCATAGTTGAATGTATATACTTTGCGAAAATAACACTTATCTAAAGGGGAAAATTCTCGTTTTAACGTAAATCTAATATCGAGTCTCCTCCTTTCGCTCTGCAGACGCATAGATGATAAACAGTGCAGCATGCTGTCGATTGAGAGAAAGTATAGTGGATAGATCCAGAATTTTAACAGATTCTGCGAGAAAAGAGGTAAAAATAGAATGAGAAAAATTCGTACGTGAACAATATTTACTTTGGGATCAGTATGACCGTTGGAAAACAAAGAGCTAGGAGAAACGCAAGTAGGACTCAGTGGCGGATCTAGGATTTCTGAAGGAGGGATGTGAAAGTCAAATATTAGCCAAGGTATTCAGCCATTTTGGGTGCCAGATCTGGAGTTTTACGCACACTTTGTGTCGTAAAAAGGGAGGAATTCCCAATACCCTATAAATCTGCCGCAAAGTAAGTGCTATGTTTATCTGAACACAACACGTTAGTTGTAAAAAACATTGGTCAATAGGAACAAGGAAGGGTTTCTGGTAAAATTATGATTTAAAACTACTTAGTTATAGGAAGCAGGGAATAATTTCATATTTGAACGGCGAGTGTGAACCCCCTAAGTGGTATTTAAATATTTTTTTTACACAACACCTTCGCTGCCATTCAAAATCACACGACGTAAATAAGTATTCAAAAGAAGAAACCTTTGAATTCCGGATGATCTCCAAAGCGCACTTTTAGAGCAAATTACTTACTTAGGCCTGTAGTTCCTTCCGTGAGGAACATAGGCCATCGACGACAGTCCTCCAACGAACACGATTCTGGGCTGTTTTTGCTGCGTCGTGCCAGGTCATATCCAGAGTTGAGGATCCGCAGTTTGGTAGTAATGCGGATATTCTTTGAGGCCCAGATGTTCTTTAGCATGGTAAACGCAGCTCCTGCCTTGTCGATTCTTGATTTGATGTCACGATCTGTGCCACCCTGTCTGTCCATCACACTCCCCAGGTAGATGAAAGATTCAACTTCTCTTATGGGTTCACCACCAATTGTGACTGGTAATTGGACAGTGGTGTTGATCTTCATCAATCCTGTTTTCTTCAAATTAATCTTGAGTCCCGTTCCTGCTGATATTGTAACAAGGTGAGTTGTTTTGTTCTGCATATTTGACTGTTTGTGCGAAAGGAGAGCCAGGTCATCGGCAAAGTCGAGATCGTCGAGTTGTGTCAGGAGTGTCCACTGTATACCATTGTTCCTGTCTGATGTGGTAGTCTTCATGATCCAGTCAATAACCAAGAGGAAGAGGATTAATGGTGACAGCAAATATCCTTGTCGAATTTCTGTCTTCAAAACTCAAAACTCTCGGACATCTTGCCAGAATGGGCAACCCTGCATATCATATATCATGTCTTCGTAGGAGTTACGAATCAGGGAGACGAGCTTCTAGGGTACTCCATAGTTTCTCAGTATCTTCCACAGTGTCTCACGGTCCACGCTGTCGAACGTTTTCTCGTAGTCGATGAAGTTGATATAGAGGGGTACTTCCACTCCAGTGATTGTTCAATGATGATGCGCAGATTGGCTATCTGGTCAGCACATGATCTGTTGCGTCTAAAACCAGCCTGCTGGTCACGAAGCTTTGGGTCCACTGCCTCTTTCATCCTCTCGAGAAGGATCCTGTTGAGGACCTTCCCAGACACTGACAGGAGCATAATTCCCCGGTAGTCACTGCAGTCCCTCAGATTTCCCTTCTTTGGCAGCTTAATGAGGATGCCTTCTTTCCAGTCCTCCGGGATGTTCTCTTCCTCCCAAATCTTCTCGAAGAGGTTGTGCAAGATGTTAACAGCTGTCTCTGTATCAGCTTTAATGGTTTCCGCTGGTATCTCGTCAGGCCCTGCCGTTTTTCCAATCTTAAGTATGGTAATTGCTCTCCTGCTCTGTCTTTGTTGGCTTGTCACAGTCGATCGGGGGGTCTGCATGGTTGTATGTCTGGAGGCGTTTCTGGTGTTGGTCTATTTAATAACTCTCCAAAGTGTTCTACCCATCTCTTCAATTGTTCTTCTGTTGTTGTGAGAGGATTCCTGTTCTTGTCCTTCACTGGCTTGTCTGTCTGCTGGAACTTGTTGGAGTGCTTCTTTGTGACCATAATTATACAGTTCTCTCAAGTTTCCTTGTCCCGCTGCTTCTTCAGCTTGTTTGGCCAATGTGATCCTGTTTATCTCTCCTGATGCTTTTCTTAACTTCTTTATCTGTGGCTGTGTAGTCCTCTTGAGCCTTTGCCTTTGATGCTCTTGTCCGGCTTGTGTTTAGTGCCGCTTTCTTTTCCTTCCTCACATCCAGTTTCCTCGTGGTATCAACAGATATCCACTCTTTGTGTTGAGCCTTTCTTCTACCGAAGACTTCTTCGCATGTGTCTCGCCACATTTCCTTGATGTGCTGCCATTGGGTCTCGATGTTGGTATCACTGTTTTCTAGCTGTTTTTGTAGCGGTTGGAATCTGTTGGACAGGCTGAGGTGGAATTCTGTCCTCACTTCCTTTATTTTGAGGACACTCACTTTGTACCTTGTCATCATGGTTGTCGTGTTGTTAAACTTCTTGAGGCGTCGTCTTACTGCCGTCATCAGAAGATGGTGGTCTGATGAAATTTCTGCTCCTTTTATCACCCTGACATCTTTTCATGGTCTTCAAAATTTCTTGTTGATGCAAATATGATCGATCTGGTTTTCTGTAACATGGTCAGGGGATCTCCATGTGGCCTTGTGAATCCGTTTATGAGGGAAGATGCTTCATCATTTTACAAACTGGTTAAGGGAGCATAGGTCTGCAAATCTCTCGCCATTCTCGTTCATGTAGCCCAGTCCTAGTGTGCCCATGACTTCATTGTAGCCAGTGTTATCAGCTCCGATCTTTGCATTGAAGTCGCCCATAAGTATTGTCATATCTTTCTTCCCTGCTTTGTCCAAGACTGCCTGTAGTTGCTGGTAAAAGGCGTCTTTCTTTTCGTCATCAGCGTCGTTGGTGTGGGCATAACACTGAATGATGTTCAATTTGATCTTGCTTTTCTTGGTGCTGAACTTAGCTGTTATTATCCAGGAGTTGACAGGTTCCCATCCGATAAGAGCGCGTTGTGCCTCCAGGGATAGCATCAGGCCTACACCTTCGGTGTGTTGGGGGAAGGGGGGGGTCCCTCCGCGGTGTGTCCTGAATACAACACTGTTTCTCCGGTGGTCAGCCTCAACTGTCCTGTCTGTAGCCACTTCGTCTCACTCAGTCCTAGGAGACAAATGTTGTAGTGCTTCATTTCCTTTGCTACTTGTGCTGTTCTTCCTGCTTCATACATTGTTCTGATGTTCCAAGTAGAGAGTCTGATAGTTTTCCTGGGTGTCAGAAAGGGAGTCAGCCCTGCGGCTTCCTTTCGGCTTTCATTGCACAACATCATAGTTCCCCTTGAAGTAGGCCCAACCTGGCCCAGGTTATGTTGGTTTTGGTTTGTCGTTGATACTTCAGTAACTTGGCATTTTTATAGGTAGGGTTGTTGGCCCTACGCAAACCTCTAATAACCTCGAGGAAAGGTAGTTTGATTTTGGAGTTTCCTTCCTAGACTGCTTTCCATCCCTGAATATTGAGCACAATCCGCCCATTCAGTTTTATTTCAGTGATTTCCTTCACCTAGCCTTTCCCATAAATGGGTATGGCCGCAAGGCAGTAGAGGTTTGGAATCAGAGTTTTCCTTCTCTTAGATGAGCTGTCCTCCCAGACTGATGAGCCCCATCTACCCAAATCACTGGTTTTCAGACGCTAGGTAACCCGCCTTCACCCCTTCTCCTATCAGTAGTAGCAGTTCCGCCGGGCTTGATGCAAACCACACGAGCAGGCTAGGAGCTGGACTTGGTTGTCAGAGGCTATTAGAGGCGCACACCATGAGGAACATTTTATACACAATGGGAGCTTATCCCCATCACCACTCCTCAGCTATGACAACCTTTGGAACTTTGAGAGCAAATTGATGCATCCAAATTGTTCAAAATTGTCGGTATCGATATAATTTTTATAATTTTATCAATACGTATTTTAAAAATCACTTCATTAAAATGTGGAAAATGAGCTATGCACAGTGTCTGTCTAAGGGAAAGGTATTTTTGTTCCTTAATTTTTTTTGTCAGAGTATGTTAACTGAAGTATTCCATAGTCCAGCTTTGTACACACAGTCTGATTAAAATTACATTTTGTATATTAAATCCGCTCGCATAACTTTATGTGAGCGGATCTAACATTGACCAGTGTGCTCATCGTATCAAGCCCTCCTTTACTCGCGGCTATTTATCGCTGTTACAGCGCACCATAGCATATCACAAGCAGTGCAAGTTTTAGAACTTTGGATTATTTGAAGTAGTTTGGATATTTTTAATTTTTGAACAAGAATTCTTATTTCCGTAAAGTCTAAAACGGTTAGATATATGATAAAATATCGAAGTTATCAGTTATTTTTTGAAAACCGGTCGTTGCACTTTGTCGGAAACTCACAGTCTGCCTCGCGTCTATCTAAATTCTTGCTACCACTAGGCCTACGACGCAAGACAGACCGTGGGTTTCCGATGATGGTGGTACTGAGTTATAATTGGGTTGCTCCCTTCGCAACTGGGGGGGGGGGGGGGGGGGCCGAGTTTCGGTGGCGACGGTTCTTTCGTCACATATTTGGCAAGGACATATATGGCATGGAATAGAGACTCCGTGTTTAGGTGATACTTTTGTATCCGTTAAAATTTTAAAACTTCAAACTAATTCGAAATTTTGAAAATTTATGAAGAATATTTTAAAACACCTCTCAAGTCAATGCGATATATAAATTGGAATTAAAATCTAAAAGGTGTTACACGTTAAAGATTTGGGATTAAAATCTTAAAGGTGTTAATCTTACCATACCCCTTCAACTCTCCGATCTCGGGGAGACGGACGTCCAGGGGTGGGGATACACTTTGATGTACATGTGTGTTTACATAGTAAAAGGTATGGTAGCTTAAATTTTTGGCGCGGAATCTGGAGAGTAGTTAATAACTGTAAAATAGTAAGTATTTGATTTTATTTCTTTTGATACATACAAAATATTCTTGAAAGCCATTACTAGAAAATTATTCTACGTATAATTTTCATAAATAGTTGAATGTCTAACCAGTCATTGAAATAACGATAGCCATTTTTCACGTACTTTATATTAATACAATTAATGACTGCTCCCCAATATTTACACGTCGCCATGCTACAACAAAGCGTGGTCGAGGAGTAATAGGCGATTAGTACATTCCAGTTGAACAAGCCGACGAACCAGGTTAGTGGGATTTTTTCTGTTTTCGCTGAGATGGTCACAATAATGTATTTTTTCTCGCAATTTTTATGATGTTGATCGTTAAAGTATTCCCGAGTCCGATTTTTTTTAAAAGCAAGATGATATACCCTACATATTTAAAATTTTATGAAAAAATCAGCTGATGCCTGACCTTGTCTTTTTGAGTCTGTATCCTATGATTATATGATATGATGCAAACTGAACGAACACATATGTGAAGTAAGTAAATTTTATTTAAAGTCGGCACTGTGTACAAATCACCAATTTAAATAATATATATAACATGAGCTCCGACAATATTACAGAGCAGTATGGATATAGTACGCAGCTTCTAAAGATGTGCATCAGATTATTCTGATTTTATTATAGATACATGTTAATATACATACACTTACATACATAATGTACAGGCTGTGTTCTGTACTAAATGGGATTGAGGTTTATCATATTGATTTAGTGAATCATTCATCAAAAGTTTGTTATGTCCATTATATCCATTAGTTGATTGGATGATCAGATCTATCAAGAGCATTTCGCTAATTTCAATGATATTATTTATACATACACTGGTTTGAAATGAATAAATTACATGCACTTTCATCTGCATGGCAAGTGCAAACAAGTGCTTGTTGTTAATCAATTTTTAAAAAACAAAGCAGAACATTCACTGGCTGAACAGGTCTGAACTTACTTCAGTTAACTGGAGTGATTGTTCAAATGACTGAATTTGCAATAAATGACTCCTTGTTTTTGAGGACCATTAAGGTCACCATGAACAATAGCAATATATAAACATTACACAGCTAATGGTAATATTGCAAACATTTATACACTTAATATCATGAAAGGTAAAAAAAAAAACCAAAAACCTAGCTGATTTAAAATCAATGAACTAAATATATTTTCAAAACAAACTGATATAAATCCAAGTTGAATAGAAGTAATGCCACCAACAACTAGCTTTCAGATTTCTAAACTTTACTTTTTGACTCCATATCTCAACAATGAGGTTGATGTGTACAAAATTGATTATTTTCCCAGGTTTGCACAGTCAGTGAAATTATTAGACCTCCGTGGGTGGATTAAGGTCTCCAGCAATTGACTTGATCACCACAATGCCAAACAATTATAAGTAATTGTCCTCTTTGGGTGGAGACCAAAAGCTTGTTACAAACGAATCTTACCAAACATTTGTGGAAAGCAATCAAAGTACTTCAGCATCTGAACATCTAGGTCAGTGTTAGATATGGGCTGTAGCCCGTCTCGAGTGAACCCTCAGGGAAATGAAGCCATGACCCCACGACCCATGCCAGCAGACAAGAGAGCTAATGGTCATGTAAAGAATGGACAAATGAAAAAGACCAAGACTGATTCCAATGCTAATCAAAGTGATATCAATACAAATAATCCAGGTAAGAGCTTTATGTTCTCAGTGGAAATTAATAATGATTTTATATATAATAATTATGAAAATTTTAAAATTACATGTATATATCTTTATTGTAAATGATCATAAATGTAATTTGTGTGTGCATGTGCGTATGTGTGTGTTTTGCCTTTAGTTCTGAATCTTTGAACATGGTCATAACTTTTGAACTGTACAAGATACTGAACTGAAAGGTCAAGCTAATGACTAATAATAGTCAGGTCATTCATCAAGTCCAAGGTTAGATTCACCTTACTTTGGGGTATATCAATACACACATATAATTGATAATACAGCTGTTTTCCCCAATTAAAAACTGTAAAGTTCTGTACCACAAAAATGTCAGGGACACTGCATTGTCTGCTACACATTGTATCATTTACCAAGTGACGTTTTTTTAAAAGATCTTCAAAATGAAATGTTGCAAAGGGGCCGAAAGGGCTAAAATTATGTTTGTGACAGTGAAAACTGTTTTTGTTTCACTGAAGAATCCTGGAAGTATGATAAATTTACAATTTTGACAAGGAATCATAGGAATGTGAGTCTTTGAGATATTATTTTATGATAAATAAATTTATAAAAAGAGAATGCCCTTTTGGTGATAGAATGTTTAGTTTGTATAATGATCAGCACAAAATCACAGGTATATCACAAGAACTCACATGACAATCATACACAGCCACATTTATTTTCTTGATTATTGTAATTATCTCACATTTGTTTATTTTGGACTCTGATTCTGTATTCCATAGCACTGATAATTATATATGCATTCCAATTTATCACTTAATTATATACAGCTAGAACAGTAGAAATTCTTTTTTATTATCAAAAGTGCCTGCATGAACAAAAGAGTTACGGTATTGATGCAACATTTTGTTTTACTTTTCCTAACCTATTTTCATAGACAGGACTTGCGTAACAAAACAAAAATCTACATTATTCTCTCCATTTCATTTGTCGAGGGGTTTCTTGACTCTATACTAATAGTTATACTTAGATTGTTTAAAGATTTGACCAGTGAAAACCAATGATCTGTGATTTTTTTAAAAGTACAGTACCTGTAAAGTACATATATTGTAAGCCTGTTTGTTACCACAGTCTATTGTCAGTTCCCTTTTAAGGAAGTGTCAAGAATACTACAAAATGTAGTTAGGCCAGCCTAGAATAAAAATGGTCATGTTTCCGGTACCCCAAACAACCCTATATTATACATCCCCAATCATTATAAGAAAGTGTTTAACAAATTGTTTATCAGATATTAATAAACATTGTTTTGGAGTTACACTTGTAATTACTTCAAATGTAATTGGTAATAAAACATATTAATTGAATTGATATTGATTTTGAAAAATGAGTCTCTCGTGTTCGGTATATGTTAATATACATGTACCTGAAAAGAGATTGTGATCAGAATAAATATGTATGATTTTGTACTCTGAAAATAAAGTTTGAGAAAAAGATAAACATTACTTCCTACCTACTCTAATATTGTCCAGGCTGTATACAGAAACATATTTAGCATTAGAAGTAAACTATTTGCTATTAATTAATGATACTATTGTCTGTTCCAACCCCATATGATATCCTGTATGTCTCCACAAATAATCAAAGGGGATACAAATGATATCCTGTCTGTCTCCACAAATAATCAAAGGGAATACAATGTTGACCTCTACATGAATGTGCAATATCAATTTAAAAAGTCCCTATATAAATTATAGTTATTATGAATATCAATTTTTGATTTTCAGATAATATATCACACAACCAAAAAGTGTTAACCTTTTCTTTCTTTGAATTGCAATTTGTGATATTTGATAAATAATACTTTTGTCAATCAAAGGTCTGTAAGCAATTTAGCCCAAGGACAAAAAACATTAGCTAAGCATTGATTTTTATAAGAAGTCAAAAACTCAATAAAATATTTATACTATACGGTTAAATGGAAGCTGTACCCACGCACAGTTCACAATGTTTTGAAAACTGAATAAGAAGAAAGAAATCGCTTTGTGGAGGATGGAATTATTTGAAATGCACAGCAGTTACAGCTGGATGCTTACCATGACTGTAATCATACTGTACATATTTCTCAAATTGTGGTGAATGCAGAAATTTCATTTACATTACGTATCACAATGTGTTTTTTTTTCCAAATTGATGTAGTACATTTTGATATTTATATGTGTGTCATTCTAAATAAAATGGATGCTTATATTATAGGAACATTTTTAGGTTTCCTTGCTAAAACAGAATAAAAATATTATCTTGTTGAGTGCAGCTGGCAAAAGAGCTTGTAGTAATCTGAAAACAGTGTAAAGTGTCTTTATTACCAGGGGGAGGGTTATCCCCATTGTGCCAGCCTTAATTCATATATTATAAACTAGCATTTTATACTTATTTTTGCCAGTACATTTATCAGCATTTAATTCAAGAAAAAATATAGTTATGATCTTTTTGTTTTACTTTTTATCTAAGAAAATTGATTCAGAGAAATTAGATTTCATACTTGTGATATTTTGTTTATATTCATAGATCTAAATTTGTTTGTCTAGAAGCTCAAGTTAAGATGAAAAATCAATGAGGCAATTTAATGAGCTTTCAGGAGAGTCCACAACAATTCATTATTAATCATCCCTTTTCTACTGCTTGCTCATAACCCTCAGAGGAACTCCTTCCAATGAATAATTGACAAAAATCTTTACATCCCATACCTTTGTTTACCATTCTCACACAATGGGAGTATTATTGAAATCCCCTCCCCCATGCATCATTGTAGATCTTCTTTGCGCACAGCAGCTGAAGATGTATAAACGAAATATAGTTAATAAGGTTATATTTTCAGAGTAGTGCTAGAACTAAAACCAGATTAGGCATGTTGTAATTGATGTGGTCACTGATCCCAAGGTCACAAATTATGATGATACACACAATGCATAAAATCTTATTAGGGGGAGGGTAATACTGTCAATGCTACCCTTATCATGGATATTTTATTACTCAAGAAACAACAGTACTGTATTGAATAGATTAATGCTTGTATTTTATGCTTCTTTGTTATCAAACAGGGAGAAATGTGTTTGTTTATTGTACACTCTGGGATATAGTTAATATATTGACTAACAAAAGGTTCACAGTTTACCAAATGATTTCTAAAGAACACTTAGGATAATCTAAGTAATTAATTATTCCAGTCCATTCTGAAATCAGTCCCAGGGATGAAATACAAGCATATCAAGAGATTTGGTAATTTCTAGAACAATACAGTAAAAGTTAAATGATAAAGTATATATATATGACTCAATATTTATACTATATACAGTTTGTTTCTTTCAGTGCCGAAAGCTGTAGCATTTCAAGTCACTCTGGATGGACATGAGACGGAGAGCCTTATTACAAAACATCCACCTGTAAAACTCAAGGTACTCTACAACTTGTGGCCATTTCATTAAGGAGGCCTAACCAACTATGTTTTTGGGCTATGAACTCATGCTTGGCATGTCAAACATGTAATAATGAAATGATGCAACCAAACTAGGGATAGGGTATCCATACTGTGAGTTTTCAAGGTAAAAAAAAAAGATTTTACAAAGTAAGACATAAGATAAATCTAAAAGTACCAATAGATCACGGCAACTCACCCTTTACCAAAGCTTATAAGATGTTGTTTATCTCCAGCTGGTAATTACACTGCTGGATTACCAAACACCCACTAGTCATTTACATTACACTCAAACTGCTAAAAACTCTTATGTATTTCTGATGTGAAATATATTGGGAGTCCTTTAAAGGTTTATCCCGTGATATTGCATGAAAAACATGATAAAAGTACTTAATTTAAAGAAGTTCGAGTGCAATTGACATTTTTAGAACATCTCAATGTTTGTGTCAGGCTTTTAGTTCACCTGAGCCAAAGGATCTCAAATGAACTTTTCTGATCAAAATTTGTTGGTGGCCTGTCGTTGTCATTGTAAACTTTTCGTAATTCATATTCTTCTCCAGAACGACTGGGCCAATTTCAACCGGACTTGGCACAGAGCACAGAGCATCCTTGGGTGAAAGGGGAATCATGTTTTTCTTTTTAGCTCACCTAAACCGAAGGTTCAAGTGAGCTTTTCTGATCGCTTTTTGTCCGTCGTCTGTCTGTCTGTCCGTCTGTCTGTTAAACTTTTCACATTTTCAACTTCTTCTCCAGAACCACTGGGCCAATTTCAACCAAACATGGCCAAAAGCATCGATCTTGGGTGAAGGGCTTTCAAGTTTGTTCAAATGAAGGGCCATGTCCCTTTCAAAGGGGAGATAATCACAAAAATGCAAAAATAGGGTGGGGTCATTTAAAGATCTTCTTCTCAAGAACCACTGGGCCAGAAGAGCTGAAATTTACCTGAAAGCTTCATGACATATTACAGATTCAAGTTTGTTCAAATCATGGCCCCCGGTGGTAGGATGGGGCCACAAGGGGGGATCAAAGTTTTACATACAAATATATAGGGAAAAACTTTAAAAAATCTTCTTCTCAAGAACCACTAAGCCAGAAAAGCTGAGATTTATAGGAAAGCTTCCTGACATAATGCAGATTCAAGTTTGTTCAAATCATGTCCCCCGGGGGTAGGATGGGGCCACAAGGGGGGGATCAAAGTTTTACACACAAATATATAGGGAAAAACTTTAAAAATCTTCTCAAGAACCACTGAGCCAGAAAAGCTGATTTTTACATGAAAACTTTCTGACATAGTGCAGATTCAAGTTTGTTCAAATCATGGCCCCCGGGGGTAGGATGGGGCCACAAGGGGGGATCAAAGTTTTACATACAAATATATAGGGAAAAACTTTAAAAATCTTCTTCTCAAGAACCACTAAGCCAGAAAAGCTGAGATTTACATGAAAGCTTCCTGACATAATGCAGATTCAAGTTTGTTCAAATCATGGGCTCCGGGGGGTTGGATGCCCGGGGCCACAAGGGGGATCAAAGTTTTACATACAAATATATAGTTAAAATGTTTTTCTCAATAACCACTGAGCCAGAACTGAAAACTTTCTGACATAGTGCAGATTCAAGTTTGTTCAAATCATGGCCCCCGGTGGTAGGATGGGGCCACAAGGGGGGATCAAAGTTTTACATACAAATATATAGGGAAAAACTTTAAAAATCTTCTTCTCAAGAACCACTAAGCCAGAAAAGCTGAGATTTACATGAAAGCTTCCTGACATATTAATGCAGATTTAAGTTTGTTCAAATCATGGGCTCCGGGGGTTGGATGGGGCCACAATAGGGGATCAAAGTTTTACATACAAATATATAGTTAAAAATTTTTTCTCAACAACCACTGAGTCAGAAAAGCTGATATTTTCAAGAAAACTTTCTGACATAGTGCAGATTCAAGTTTGTTCAAATCATGGCCCCCGGGGGGTAGGATGGGGCCACAAGTGGGGGGGGGGGGTGTCAAAGTTTTACATACAAATATAGGAAAAAGCTTTAAAAATCTTCTTCTCAAGAACCATTGGGCCAAAGAAGTTGACATTTACATGAAAGCTTTCTGACATAGTGTAGATTCAAGTTTGCAAAGGGTAGTTTGGGCCATAATAGGGACTAAGGTTTTACATGCAAATATATATGGAGAGTCTTCAGATATGGGCCAAGGTGACTCAGGTGAGCGATGTGGCCCATGGGCCTCTTGTTTCAAATGAAGGACCTTCTTAGGGGAGATAATCAAGAAACAGCAAAATATAGGGTGGGGTCATTTAAAAATCTTCTCAAGAACCATTGGGCCAGAAAAGATGAGACTTCGGGGAAAGCTTCCCGAAGATTCAGATTTGTCCAAATCATGATAGATTTAGTGCAGATTTAAGTCTGTTAGAATCGTACTTCTGGTTACACTTTAGCAGATGCCAGCCTAGAAATAAATAGTTTGTTTGAATCATGGTCTTGAGAGGTTGGCTGGCACCACAAAAAAGGGTCAAAATTTTACATGGAAATGCATATTATCTTTGAAAATTTTCTTCTGAAGAACCATTGGCCATGATTAGTCATGAGAGTATGTAGGAAATTTAAAAGAAAATCTTTTTAAGAGTAACAGGGCCACATTAAATCATATTCAAGAAATGCATATTTCATGTAATATTATATATTATATAAATGCATATTTAATATAATATCTGTAGCATTTCTCAGTAATGTATCCAGTCTCATTTTGAAAAAGAAATGAATAAGCGAATTTTGATATGCATATGTTCCCAAGTTGTGTGAATTCATGTATTTTTTTCATGGACCCTGGGATTAGGGTGGGGGCTAAAATCAGGATTGAAATTTTACATCACATGTGGATAAGTCATAACCCAATGGGGCAACGATGGGTCATGATATGGAGGCAAAAATTTTCATGGGATGAAAGGGTGAAAATCTTTTTAAAATCTTTTGAAGAACAGTGGGACCATTGTTACTCAAGTTACTTTAGCTACAGAAACAAATGTTAAGGCATATTTAATGCTGGTAGATACTGTCTTCATTGCAGTCTTATCGATGCATGTTTGTCATTAAAATCTTTTTTCAGATATCATACATGTGAATTAAGCAATGATAAAAAATTGTATACTAATTGGCATAATTGCACTTATTTACATGTAGTTTGTAATACCCTTTAGTCAAATAAGATATTTGTCAAATATTTGAATATAATCAGTGTTGATTGCATGGACATGTTTTTTGCTTTTAATGCAATATCTGTAGCATTTCTCAGTAATGTATCCAGTCTCATTTTGAAAAAGAAATAAATAAGTGAATTTTGCTATACTATCCATTAAATTAATTCAAAGGTGTAACAAACCACACAAGGGATTTATGTGTTAAGTAGATTTAGGATTTTGATGATAAAAGGTGGGGGAAAACTGTTAACCATAAAGTGCACACCTGTTGTTGGGATTTGGACTCTCTAAACTATAAAAGTCTTCCAGAAAAGCCAGAAGGGTTAACAATGTCTGGATTATCCTCTAGAAACTTATCCAAGATGTTTAACAATGTCTGGATTACCCTCTAGAAATTTATCCAAGATGTTTAACAATGTCTGGATTATCCTCTAGAAATTTATCCAAGATGTTTAACAGTGTCTGGATTATCCTCTAGAAATTTATCCTAGATGTTTAACAATGTCTGGATTATCCTCTAGAAATTTATCCTTTAAGGGTGAAGAAGAAATCCACAAATTATTTGATAGATGCAGAAGTTCATTCAGTATCCTTGGCAGTTTGTTTGAAATGTGAGTTTCTTTTAACAGAGATTAGCACCTCTAAATATCCCCACTCTGTCAGCTGAAGAACTGTTAGAAAAACAGAGGATAGCAGATGAAAAAAGAGAAAAGGTATGACAGGACTTGATTACAACAAAATCAGATTCTGATTTAAAATCCAAACGGGTGAATCTATGGTGTTACAATGATATTCCTGAAATTGAATTTTATCTTAGTAATATTAGTTTAATAATATTTTGATAAAATATCATTTGTAAAGAAAACAAAAAGCCTTCCCTTCCCACTATGTCATTCATTCTTTAAAAAAATCCCAAACATTTTCATGTAAAACCACCTCTGAAGGTAGATGTAAGAATTCTATATATTGGATTTTGTTTCAAAATTTTGTACAGTGCTCCCTTGATGTATTGCCCCCATTATAAATTCTAAAGAACAAATTTCTCCCCATGTTTTAAAGCAATACAAGCTGTAACTGACGGTAAATAAATTGAAAAATAAAAGAACAAATATTTAACATATTTGTGATTAAATACATACAACTTAATAGAATCAGATTGAATCTGAAGCAATAGACCCGTCAAATCAGCAGAAATTGTCGATTCATGAATCATTGTCATCCTGTCAGTAATTCCTGCTCGTAATTTCCAATGTGCATTGGCTTCGGAGGTCACCAGTTTGGAAAAAAGCGAAAGAGAGGCTCTGAGCACGTGTCAGATTTGTAAACAAGTTAACATGCCAATTCCATAGAAAATTCACTATCAAAATTTCATTTGAGTTGCACATTCGCATATTTATTACTTTTTTACGCTTATAGTACATTATACATACTTCTTGTCATTCATGAAACGATGTATATCTTAAACGAAACGTGTAGTTACTCTCGTCAGTTTCCATCTTTGTATATGACGTCGGTCTCAGCAACCTGATTATGTTCGGCAATCATCGTTCCCACGTCCATGTATACGACGCAATGGCGGTTTATACGAAACGCTCATTGTAGGTATGTTCTCAAACAATATTCCCTTGTTTATATTGCTTAATTTTTCTTCAGATCGTGGGGATTATATTAGTTATACCAATAGGAGTTAATTGATGTAGTTGAAAAAATACCGTCAGTTACAGCTTGTATTGCTTTAAAATACCTCCGTTATAATGCCAACCCCACATAATGCCACATGCCACTGATTTTCAAACAATTGGTCAAATTCTATAGGTTTACCCTCTATAATAATGCAAGCTGCAGAACTGTAGCTCTCAGAGGAAATATTGGGAAAGATCAGAGAGCTACAGATCCACCCCTTATAAAAACCTTTGATTTACAGCGTACAAAAAGCTTCGCACAGTTTAGCCTTAGGCCTCATGTCGTTGTATTCTTGTATTGCTGTCTCATAAATTTAATATTAAAAAAATTCTAACATATTTTCCTACTATGCTTGTGTCTAAACATACCTTCAAACATTCAGTAAAGCCCCATATGACCCGAAAACTCACAACTTCTACCTAACACCCATCCTTAATCACACCTGTACTTTGAGATCAGTAAAATGTGACAGGCTGGACAAGGGGTTCAGGTGGTCAGGTTAATTATTACTGTAATAATTGCTGAATTAAACTCAAGATTATTTAAATGTTTATACAGAATGGAGCCGAAATAAATTTACACCTATCTCTATACTGTACATTGTGTCAGTTTATGAGAATAAACCATTGTCATTGTCTGACATACAAAATTGAATTTCTTTTGACTGCTCAGTGAATTTGTCAGTAATGGTGAATTCATTATATTGCCACCTCCACTTTATTGCCCAAATTTTTCTGAAACAAAAGTTGGCAATATATTGAGGGAGCACTGTATAATCGAACACCTAGATTCATGATTATCCACTTGAAATTCATTGCGAGTGGGGATATAGTAATGAGACATTCATATGTTGGTGTCACTGAGTGTGTGCACAACACTGAGCTTGTAGACACTCAACACACCAATTTTTGCTCGATTGATTTCATATGTAACTTTGTTATCAAGAGAGGAGGAACCTTATTGATTTTTGCGGTCAAAGGTCAAGGTCACTAATTACTATAGAAAAAGCTTGTAGACACTCATTGCAAGGGGATGTGCTCCACTTTGCAGAGTATATATTATCCCTTCTCAATTTATTGCAAGAGGGAATATTGTAACGGGGGTGGGTGAGTATGTGAGTGTGTATGTAATTCTGAGATTGTAGGCACTCTACTGATCACATTTTTTGCTCGATTGATTTGATACTTCACATGTAGCTTTGATATCAGGAGAGGAAGAACCCTATTGGTTTTTGGGATCAAAGGTCAAGGTCACTACAGGACTTCATAGATAAAGCCTGTAGACGCTCATTGCAAGGGCATATGTCCCACTTTGCAGAGGTCTTGTTCAGATTTGGTTTTGTTGGAATCAAACATGACTTTAGACTCACTTGATTTTTATCAAGATCAATTTATAGAGTTAAGCACAGTCATATTCAGAGTAGATAATTTAAAATTCCTTGGAATAAGCTGTTCTTTTTCCAGAGTGTATATTTTATTATCAGGAACTGCAGAGAAAGAGAAGTGCTTCCAAGAAGTCCCGTAGGAGAAGGGAGCTATTGCAGGCCAAAGAATTTGAGGAAAAACAACAGAAAGAACAGGAGAAGACCAAGGTTTGTCACAATTTATAAATGTCTACATTGTTTGTATGTAAACAATAGAAGCATGAGATAATTATTTGTATAATCAGCAAAGTTAAGTATGCAGAAATGTTCCTATATTCCCCACGATACAGACAGTCTAGACATGTACCCCTTATAGCTTATATATATGTTTTCATATTTTGTGACCTACAGGTTTTTACGCCAGTGTTTTTATTGAGAGATAAAATGTAATGAAACAAACGTATTTATCAAATAGCAACCCTGTCAGTCCTCATGTAGAGTGTCAGATGTATTAACTTAAAGATATAGAAATGTCCATCCATTCACGAGTAAAGTTTCCAGTATTTTCTGTTTGTACAACCCGGAGTTTGGATAACTTGCCAACTAAATATTGGCAGTTCTAGGGCTCTTGGATACTTAGCAGTACATTCATATTTAAATGTGCATACTACATTGAATTTGACATTTTATTTCAAGAGGAATCAACTTTTAAAAAGGGACTATAAGACTCTCTTATGAGTAGCCATGAAATATAAGGTGATTCCACCCGAGGGTTGCAAAAAATCTGTGAAACCCGAGGCTTTTATCACTTTTTTGCAACACCGAGGGTGGAATCACCTTAATATTTAATGGCAACTCATAAGAGAGTATTTTTCTCTCATATTTATAGAGTTTTCCGTTTTCCTTGTGCGTAGCGACGCCATTTTGAGAAATTTCCAATTAATTAATTTTTCGCTGTACATTAAAAATAACACCAGAATCGAATTCTACGACCCTCATTTTGGCAACTATGTTGCCGACAAAAATCGGCCGACGAGTGTATAAGTTAATTGTATAAATCAATAATCAGGGTGATGCGTGACGTAACTCGACAGTCCATCAGCGAGAAACATTTTGACAGACCTAATCAGAATATGAATCCACAACTGCACGTTTTTTTTCTTAGAGGAGCATTGCTATTGATATTAATTGAGCAGTTATTTAATGACGAGTGTGTGAAGAGAGATTCCAAGTGGTTTTTGTTGGTGGATATGGGCATGGCTAGACTTTCGTTTTCCACGCGTGCAAGGACTCGAGTCTCATGGACTTATTTCACCTGAGACATGGACAGTAGATGTTGACAGAGTGAATGTGGAGGTAGGCCTAGAAGTAATAGACCGTGTGGGCTGGGTTTCTGTGAACTGGCATAATGCACAGGATGACATAGGTGTATGAGGAATTTGTGACTGTTGTTGACTGTGTGGTAATTGTTCAAGGAATGTGTATTTTTGTGTCCGGTCACATACACCTGGAGATTATCAGGGAAATTACAATCTGTCATTTTTTTGTACAAGAGCTTTGCAGACGCTAGTGTTCGTCAATCGAGGCGAGGTATGTTGCAAGCTACATGTAGTTGTGTATTGATTATGACGTCACGGGATATGTAAGATAAACGTCACGTGATATGAAAGATAGAAATATCTTACATACCTTTCTTTCATAGAATATCTGTATCTTACATACGTAGATATGAGAGAAATACTTATATTGGTTTGTATGTCGTTCAGTATCAATTTTGAGGTCACAAGGTTAAGGGTCAATTACTGTAAAAGTGGTTATTTACACTGGGGGTTAAGTACGCGTTTTCCCACATCCAACCTTACGCGTGGGGAAAAATTACACGATAACTGAACATGATATATATCATATCAAATATTTATAGCTATACATGTGGGGAAAATTTACGTGCTTATTACGTGACTTCGTAATTTAGTGTAAATTTACCCCATGCATAAATAACCACTTTTACAGTACTCTGGACATAGAAAGATGTCCAATCAAACCCTACTTGACAGACTTGGTGCACTGGTTCCCTCTAAAAAGTAGATGTTGTCTGTGGGTTGATTTTGAGGTCATAAGGTCAAAGATCAAACTGGACATAGCCCACGTTGGGCAATATATCTTGAAAATCCTTTGCTTGACAAGACATCAAAGTTGGTATACTGGTTCTACATAAGGAATAGATGTTTAGGTCACAAGGATTAAACTACTTTGGGCATAGGAAGATATTGACTACTCAATATCTTGAGAACAATTTGCTTGACAGACGTCAAACTCGGTAAACTGGTACCCCTTAAAGAGTAGATGACCCCCATTGGTTTTCAAGTCACAAGGTCACATATCAATATTCAAATAACTGTTTATTTGTAATTGTCTGCTCAATCTTGAGAGATTAAACTTAGTATAACCCGTATTTATGCCCCTCTTCAAAGAAGAGAGTCATATTGCTTTGTACCTGTCGTCGGTTGGTTGGTCAGTAGGTAGACTATATGATGTCAACTCAATATTGTGAGAACCACTTGATCGTAATGATATTTATACCCCCCTCAAACTTCATTTGCGGGGGTATACTGGAATCACTTTGTCCGTCCGTCCGTCCGTTTGTCCGTGGACGCAATTTGTCCAAAGTTTATTTCTAATACCGCTAGACATATTTCATTCAAACTTTATGCACATCTTCTATATATTATGTAGTTGTGCATCTCCTATTTTCATTGAAATATTTTAACAGTTATAGAAGTTACGCACATTTTCTTTTCATTTTGGGGGTTGCGCACTTTGTCCAGAGTTTAATTCTAATACCGTTGAACAGATTTGATTCAAACTTTGTTCTCATCTTATATATATAATGTAGTGGTGCATCTTCTATTTTCATTGAAATATTTTAACAGTTATGGAAGTTACGGACATTTTCTGGTTTGGTTGTACTTGTAATAATAGGCACAATTTGTCCAGAGTTTATTTCTAATACCGTTTTACGCTCATAAGTCAATCAGGAATTGAAGAAGTGGAAAGAAGTTCAACAATGAAGTTCAACTACATTTCTTCTCATCCATCCGTCCGTCCATCCGTTTGTCCGTAGACGCAATTTGTCCGAAGTTTATTTCTAATACCGCTGGACATATTTCATTCAAACTTTATGCACATCTTCTATATATACTAATGTCATTTATTTACTGACAAAATCAATGACAAAGTAAAGTTGGCATAACATAATGATCTTTAACAAAGTAAATATAAACTAAAGACTAGAAGAGTTGACCAGGGATTTGCAATCATAAAATGTGCCAAATAGTATTCATTGTTTATATTAAGCATATTTTTAATATTTCATGTACTACTGTACTGTAGAATATACACTTCTGCATTCACATTGATTGCCCTGTAGATAATGTGAAAATATCCAATGTGCTTGCATTAAATATTTCCCATCATCTTATATGCCCCGCGGGGGGTATTAGTCCCATTAGGACAGTTCTAGTTCATATATGGGTTTGCAGGGTTCTAGAATTATGTTTACCCATTGCCCGGGGAAGTGCAATGTCGTCTCAGGAAAACAGACCTAGAGTGATAAGCTTGCTCGCATGGGAAAGTAATAGATTTTGGAATGAATGTATAATCAGATCAATTAATTAATCAATTAAAGGGGCATAGACACGATTGAGCTGAAAATTTTATTTTTCCATATTTTTTTTTGTTTACAATGTTTATCTACAGTATCTTTAATGGTCAACCAAAATTTGAATATCAGTTTTTGAATTGCAAGTGAGATACTGCACTCGCAATTCTTTGTTATGTAAACAAGGCTTGTGCCATGTTTTTGTTTACATATAATGATAAAAATGATTGGTTTTTATATAGCGCTTTTTCCAGCGTATGCTGCTTAAAGCGCTTTACAATGCATTATTACCCCGGCAGACCTTATGTCAATCTAGAACTTTCTCAGCCTCCTAGGAAGCATACAGTGCAAGCTGCCATTACAAGCGCTAGAGCACTAACATTCTAACAATATCTTTCACTGTCTATAGCCAGGTACCCCTTTTAGACTTGGGTGGAGTGAGGAAATTCATGTAAAGTGCCTTTCCCAAGGACACAACGTCGGCCCTGCCGCGGCCAGGACTCGAACCCACGACGTTTTGGTCGAGAGTCTGACGGCCTAACCACTAGGCCACCGATGCCACAATATAGATTGCTTGATGGAAAATAGCATGTTTAAAACAAAATGAGATGTGCTAGAAACCTTTTAATGATGTACAGAATGGAGGTGGAAATTGAAAAAATTTTACTGACCATTAGAAATACCTTAGTTAAGCATTCTAAACATTAAAAGTGGAAAACAAAATTGGAAAATTTTCATCTCAAATCATGTCCATGCCCCTTTAATACTGACTACATATATTATCAGTACAACTACAAGACTGCCACATCTTGTTTGTTTATCTTAGCAAGTACGCATTAACTACCGGTGGTAATGTTACTTATCTAATATCAAAACCTATCCCAATAACCTGCAGAATTCTGGAATGACTTCTGGCACACAACGTTGTATGCATGTGATTATACTTTGTTTCTATTAAATTACTTGATATATCAGCAGAATAATAAAATTTACAAACAAATTTCAATCCCTGATGAGAATTGCTATATTGGGTCCAAATGTAGAGGATTATGATAAAAAGGTGGCTGTCATCTGGGGAACCAAGCATGTAAAGGGCCACACAATTAGTTCAGCTCTGTCTTTACCAAGAAAGCGCAAACTTAATGAAATAGAGCCCTGGGAGAAATAATCATGAAACTACATACCAAATAAAGCAATTAATCACCTTTGCAGCATTGCCTTTTTAGCTCACCTGAACCGAAGGTTCAAGTGAGCTTTTCTGATCGCTTTTTGTCCGTCGTCTGTCTCTCTGTCTGTCTGTCTGTCCATCTGTCTGTTAAACTTTTCACATTTTCGACTTCTTCTCCAGAACCACTGGGCCAATTTCAACCAAACATGGCCAAAAGCATCCTTGGGTGAAGGGCTTTCAAGTTTGTTCAAATGAAGGGCCATGTCCCTTTCAAAGGGGAGATAATCACAAAAATGCAAAAATAGGGTGGGGTCATTTAAAAATCTTCTTCTCAAGAACCACTGGGCCATAAGAGCTGAAATTTAGTTGAAAGCTTCATGACATAATGCAGATTCAAGTTTGTTCAAATCATGGCCCCCGGTGGTAGGATGGGGCCACAAGGGGGGATCAAAGTTTTACATACAAATATATAGGGAAAAACTTTAAAAATCTTCTTCTCAAGAACCACTAAGCCAGAAAAGCTGAGATTTACATGAAAGCTTCCTGACATAATACAAATTCAATTTTGTTCAAATCATGGGCCCCTGGGGTTGGATGGGGCCACAATAGGGGATCAAAGTTTTACATACAAATATATAGGAAAAATCTTTAAAAATCTTCTTCTCAAGAACCACTGAGCCAGAAAAGCTGAGATTTACATGAAAACTTTCTGACATAGTGCAGATTCAAGTTTGTTCAAATCATGGCCCCCGGGGATAAGATGGGGCCACAAGGGGGGATCAAAGTTTTACACACAAATATATAGGGAAAAACTTTAAAAATCTTCTTCTCAAGAACCACTATGCCAGAAAAGCTGAGATTTACATGAAAGCTTCCTGACATAATGCAGATTCAAGTTTGTTCAAATCATGGGCTCCGAGGGTTGGATGGGGCCACAATAGGGGATCAAAGTTTTACATACAAATATATAGGAAAAACTTTAAAAATCTTCTTCTCAAGAACCACTGAGTCAGAAAAGCTGATTTTTACATGAATACTTTCTGACATAGTGCAGATTCAAGTTTGTTCAAATCATGGGCTCCGGGGGTTGGATGCCCGGGGCCACAAGGGGGATCAAAGTTTTACATACAAATATATAGGGAAAAACTTTAAAAATCTTCTTCTCAAGAACCACTAAGCCAGAAAAGCTGAGATTTACATGAAAGCTTCCTGACATAATGCAGATTCAAGTTTGTTCAAATCATGGCCCCCGGTGGTAGGATGGGGCCACAAGGGAGGATCAAAGTTTTACATACAAATATATAGGGAAAAACTTTAAAAATCTTCTCAAGAACCACTAAGCCAGAAAAGCTGAGATTTACATGAAAGTTTCCTGACATAATGCAGATTCAAGTTTGTTCAAATCATGGGCTCCGGGGGTATGATGGGGCCACAATAGGGGATCAAAGTTTTACATACAAATATATAGGAAAAATCTTCTTCTCAAGAACCACTGAGCCAGAAAAGCTGATTTTTACATGAAAACTTTCTGACATAGTGCAGATTCAAGTTTGTTCAAATCATGGCCCCCGGGGGTAGGATGGGGCCACAAGGGGGATCAAAGTTTTACATACAAATATATAGTTTAAAATCTTTTTCTCAATAACTACTGAGTCAGAAAAGCTGATGTTTGCAAGAAAACTTTCTGACATAGTGCAGATTCAAGTTTGTTCAAATCATGGCCCCCAGGGGGTAGGATGGGGCCACAAGTGGGGGGGGGGGTCAAAGTTTTACATACAAATATAGGAAAAAGCTTTAAAAATCTTCTTCTCAAGAACCATTGGGCCAAAGAAGTTGACATTTACATGAAAGCTTTCTGACATAGTGTAGATTCAAGTTTGCAAAGGGAAGTTTGGGCCATAATAGGGACTAAAGTTTTACATGCAAATATATATGGAAAGTCTTCAGATATGGGCCAAGGTGACTCAGGTGAGCGATGTGGCCCATGGGCCTCTTGTTTATTTTTGGGCAAGTAAATTTTGAACTGTCAAAGTGGATTTCTAAGTAGTATTTGCCCTGGGTAAGTGACTGTAAAAAAAAATTCTAGATCCCTGGTTGGTTATGTGTAGAAGAGTACCCCTATTGATTTTGAGGTCACATGATCAAAGATTAAGGGTCAATCCACTTTGGACATATAAAGATATGTCCAGGCAATATCTTTAGATCCCTTTGCTTGACAGAAATCAAACTTGGTACACTGGTACATCCTAAGGAGTAGATCCCCCCTATTAATTTTTGGGTTCACATGATCAAGAGTCAAATTGGACATAGTGATCGATATGTTGTCTCTTATATTTATTAAGAATTGTTTGCTTCATTGACACCAAACTTGGTACACTAAGGAGTAGATGACCCCTACTGATTTTGAGATCACAGGGTCAATCCACTCTGGACATAGCACAATATTATTTGCTCAATATCTTGTAATGAATTGTTTTGGCACTACTATCAATTACCGTATGACAAATTTTTTCACGATAATCCAATTTTCGCTTTCTTTGCAAATACTTTCGAATTGCAAACAATTATTAAATTCGCGTCAAATTTACACCAATTGTGTACCATATTTTACAAGATAAAAATAACTCAGCGAGTAGAAACTCACCACCTAAGGTGTAGTACTAATTATCTTAAACAGTGGCCAGGTGTTATCTCTCTGTACACCTGTTAACTTGAGGTGTAGTACTAATTATCTTAAACAGTGGCCAGGTGTTATCTCTCTGTACACCTGTTAACTTGAGGTGTAGTACTAATTATCTTAAACAGTGGCCAGGTGTTATCTCTCTGTACACCTGTTAACTTGAGGTGTAGTACTAATTATCTTAAACAGTGGCCAGGTGTTATCACTCTGTACACCTGTTAACTGGTCGAGTGATAACACATTTTTTTTCTGTCTATATACTATCTATGTGATGTTTATTTCTAATGTATAATTGTTGTATGTAAATCTCCTTTAGGAGGAAATAAAGAATGAATGAATGAATGAACTTGGAGAATAGCAAAAAAAAAGAACTACGCAAATAAAATATTTTGGGGGGGTATTTTCACAAAATTTGTGATACGCAGAAAATAAATATTATATGGTAGATGATGCATGTGTATAACCTTTTTCAATTTTTCACCATGGGGGGCATATATGTTTTTACAAACATTTCTTGCTTTCACTATCATTACAGACTGGGGGCATATATGTTTCTAAAACATCTTTTCTTGTTTATTCTTGTTTTTCTTGGTACATGAAATATCATTTGCAAATGTTGGATAAGTGTTCAATTTATGATAAAAGTATTAAAGGTTGCACTTTATTTTGTATACAGATAGATTCATCCTTGAAAACTGCAGAAATGTTAAGACAAGCTAAGTTACAGGAAGTCCGAGAACGACAAAGGATTCGTGAGGAGAGAGCCAAAAGGGCCAGAGAGAGGGTAGGCATTAAGATGTTAGGACCCGCATCCAAATTTAGGAGCCTTATTGTAATGATCATGTCTGTCCGTACATCTGTAACACAATTTTTAACCTACAGACTGTTACATACTGTACTTAAGTGGACAATGTTGAAGTGAGAAGGTTAAAAGCCAAAGTGCCAAAGATTTTAAGGACTAAAGATCTTGAGACAATAATGAGACATCTTGAGTATTTTTCAACTATGATAGAAAGACACCTATATAATTTGAGGTCAGGAGGTCAAGGTTGGAGTCTCAAAGATAAATTGACTTTGGCATTGTAGGACATACCAGCTCAAGAATTATTATACTCCCGAATGAAGTTCAGGGGGTTATATAGGAATCACTCTGTCTGTCTGTGCAGATTCGTGTCCGGGCCATAACTTCTTTGTTCTTTGACTTAGGCATACCATATTTGGCACACAGGTGGATCACTATGAGACGATGTGTCGAGTACCTTCATGACCTCTATATGACCTTGACCTCAAGGTCAAAATTAGAGGTTTTTTACAATGGATTTGTGTCCGGGCCATAACTTCTTTGTTCTTTGACATAGGCATACCATATTTGACACATGAGTGTATCACCATGAGACGATGTGTCATGTACCTTCATGACCTCCATATGACCTTGACCTCAAGGTCAAAATTAAAGGTTTTTACAATGGATTCGTGTCAGGGCCATGACTTCTTTGTTCTTTGACATAGGTATACCATATTTGACACATGAGTGTATCACCATGAGATGATGTGTTGGGTACCTTCATGACCTCTATATGACCTTGAACTTTGACCTAAGGTCAATATTGATTATAGGGTTTTGACATACCATAAGAAATGGGTGTATCACCATGAGACTATGTGTCATGTACATTCATGACCTCTTTATGACCTTGACCTTTGATCTCATAGTCAAAATTATAGGTTTATGCCATGGATTTGTGTTCGGACTATATCTTCCATTTTCTTCTACCAAGGCATACCATATTTTTACACTCAGGAAAGAGGTAATTTATACCTATTAACAACACTCTTTGGGAGATTGGGGTAAGCTGGGGGGGGATTCTTAGTGAGCATTGCTCACAGTACCTCTTGTTTAATCTAATCTGCATACTGCATACATTTTACAAGGTGGGTGGAAAAAAAATACCTATAGATTCTAGACCTTGGGTTCAAAGTAGCACCTATGACTGGCCAGGCCTGGATTTCTCAAAAAGAACTCAAGTTGAAATTTGGACAAACATGTATTAAGGAGGTACTATACATTGTCATTATGGCTGACCTCCTTTTAAAACATGGATGAAAATATAAATAACAGCAATATTTGTCTATTCATTTAAAAAATCATAGCCTAGCTGAGTATCTCAGTAGGTTAGCATGTTGACTGCTTAACTGTAGATCACAGGTTTGAGGTCACATGGTCAAAAGTCAAACTGGACATATGAGAACCCTTTGCTTGACAGACATCAAACTTGGTACACTGGTACATCTTCAGGAGAAGATGGCCCCTATTGATTTTGAGGTCATATTGTCAAAAGTCAAAGGTCAAACTGGATATATGAATATACTGTCCACTCAATATCTTGAGAACCCTTTGCTTGACAGACATCAAACTTGGTACATTGGTACATCTTCAGGAGAAGATGGTCCCTTTTGATGTTGAGGTCATATGGTCAAAGGTCAAACTAGACATATGAATATACTGTCCACTCAATATCTTGAGAACCCTTTGCTTGACAGACATCAGTCTTGGGACACTGGTACATCTTCAGGAGTAGATGACCCCTATTGATTTTGAAGTTGTCTCCTGTATTTTAAGAATCATTTGGTTGATTGGCATCAAACTTGGTACACTGGTATAGCATAAGGAGTAGATGACCTCTATTGAATTTCAGGCCACATGGTCAATCCACTCTGGACATAGGAAGATATTGTCTGCTCCATATTTTGAAATGGTTTGGCACTACTATCATTTAAATGATGCATGTGTATAACCCTTTTCAATTTTGCACCATGGGAGGCATAGATGTTTTACAAACATTTCTTGTTTCAGATTGGTTTCTACTAAAACTGCATTTTTTTACCAAATAAAAAAAGAAAATTTTAAATTTTTCAATTTCAAAATATTGTACATATCCTCCACTTTTCATCCATATCAAATTTCTCTGGTGTAACATACTTCGTAAGTTGGCAAAAAATAGAATGGAGAAAAAAGATCCCAGCATACAAAGTAATACTTAATTGCAGATAACATTTTTATAAATAATCTAATCACATTTGCAGCACAAGAAGATGGCTAATGCAGATCAAGAGGATATCGGAACAATAGAAGTGGAAAAGGACGGCCATTTTAATGCTGACGATAGTAAGTTTTATATGTTCCGCCACTACAAAACTGACAAACAGTTCATTGGTTACACCACATGTTTGGTCAAAACTTTTAATATGAAAGAAATGATTTGATTTTAGTTTTGAAACATTACATGCATGTTACTAGAAACGAAGGAACGAGTTACCGCCAGTATAATCTGTATGTAATGAAATCCCTACACTATTTTTAGAAATACCCACTTATCTGTAACAGTGTTTCAGTCTTTACTTCTTGGAGTCTGTATATAGATTATGAAATCTGTCCATTTGCTGTATCTGCATATATGTTCATTGGCCCTTCACATTTTCAACTTCTCCATGCAGAACCATCAGGTGGAAGTTATGATATTAAGAAATATTGAAAATAAAGGGCAAGTCAGCTTTAAATCACTGGGACCATGCAGGGCCATGTAAATATGAAATATATTATAAAGCTAATCTTCACTTGATGTAGATTTAAAGAGAATGTTTGGTTGGAACATATTTTATTGTACTGATAATATACTAAAGGTTTGAACACAAGATTTCATCTTTTATCCCAGCACACAGCATGTAGAATCTTACAATGGGGGATCCAGTGCCAGTTTGCTGCCCCCCCCCCCACCACCACAAATATTTTTATGCCCACCCACGCTATAGTCAGGCCATATAGTTTTACCCTTTCCCATGCTGTCCTTCCGCGACGCACAGTTTTCGGGAGTATTTTTCTAAACACTTTGAAATATCGAATTGATTGGTTTGTATGCAGGTGTATATTGATGAGTTACAGATTGAGTTTGAGTTTTGTCGTGGTTTGTTGATTTTTGATAGAGTTATGCATGCCCCTTTAAGAAAGAAAAATTAATGTTACGACCAGTTTTCCGGATTTTTTTTCTATATGCCTTGAGATATTGAAGTGATTTTTTTGTATACATATGTATATTATTGAGTTACAGATCGAGTTTGACTTTTGTTCCAGTTCGTTGATTTTTTATGGAGTTGTGCTCCTTTAACTTAGAAAAATTACGGTTGCGACCTGTTTTCTGGACTTTTTTCTAATGGCCTTGAGATATTGAACTGATTTTTTGTATGCAGGTGTATATTGATGAGTTATAGATCATATTTGAATTTTGTTCTGGTTCGTTGATCTGAATACCACATTCAGTTTATAGATACATAGATGTGTTAATATTAGTGTTATTAGTTGATTCTGATTTTTAAACTTTAGTTCACAAACAATAAAATAAATGTCTTATTTTGTCAGAAGTCAGTAGTTTCAGAGGTGTTGCCCATGCACTGGACCCCACCCAGGGTGAAACCACTGGAAGCCTCAGTTAATTAGTGCATGTTTGGGCTTTGATAGCTCTTAGTTAAGGGTAGTGCTGCTGTAGGGGTCCAAAATTATTGAATTAGCATGTTCATAGGAATCTTTCGTTAAAAACAAATTAACAACCGTCAAGTACTCAACAATTAACCAATATGGGGCCTTTAATTTGAGGTTAATTACGATTTTACATGAACTGGGGTTAAGAGATTGTGAAGTCTCTAAGAGCAGAACCTCGGACGACTGTACGTGTTCTTATTTAGCGGGATTCAAACTTGAGTGGCTTTGGCAGGGAAGCAAAAGCACTCATTTGTAGTTGTGCTAAAATAAGAAATTCTAGATTTATCCATTATCATACCTAGAAGAATGCCCTAAATAATGATTACGCCAAATAGTGCATCAGCTCCAACTGCATCGAATTTTAAATTATGCTAAAATAAGAATGCATGCAGTAATTTTGCTGCCCCTATATATATAGACCTCTGGCTTATAATACAGACATATTTCTTTTATTATATACAGATCTTGAAAGTTCTTTTGTATAAATACATTACTCATTTAGTATGTCATGCACAATATGTACTCAGTACAGTTTGAGTTCCATGGTCATGTTTCGTAACACATTTTTAGTAGGTACACCTATATGGATGATACCCAGTTATTCAGTCTAAAATTTTATGTAGTAGGATGCTGACCTTGATTTATGATTGCTTAGTCAAAGATGTTGACCTTGATTTATGATTACTTAGTCAAGGATGTTTTTTACTCAGACAACACATCTTTTGAGTTTTGCTTTCTGTCTCAATCTTAAGTTTATTTCCATTCATAAAGTATATAGCTTGTGCTTTTTTGAAGCTGCAACAATGCCAGCATAATTATTAGATAGAATGTACAATAAATAGGGCCCCGCCATATGGCAGGTGCCTTATAGTATCTGTCCATCTGTCTGTCTGTCAACACTTTCTATGATAACTTAAGTTTCCCTGGGAAGATGTTCATTAATTTTATACATGATACTTTGATTAAGAAAAGGAGAACCCATTTCAATTTTTAGCTCACCTGAGCCAAAAGCTCAAGTGAGCTTTTCTGATGGCCTGTTGTCCATCGTCTGTCCGTCCATCTGTCTGTAAACTTTTCACATTTTCAGCTTCTTCTTCAGAACCACTCTGCCAATTTCAACCAAACTTGGCCAAAAGCATCCTTTGGTGAGGGGTTTTCAAGTTTGTTCAAATGAAGGGCCATGTCCTCTTCAAAGGGGAGTTAATCACAAAAATGCAAGAATAGGGTGGGGTCATTTAAAAATCTTTCTCTCAAGAACCACTGAGCCAGAAGAACTGAAATTTACATGAAAGCTTCCTGACATAGTGCAGATTCAAGTTTGTAAAATTCATGCCCCCCGGGGGTAGGATGGGGCCACAATAGGGGATCAAATTTTTACATGCGAATATATAGGTAAAATCTTTTTCTCAAGAACCACTGGGCCAGAAAAGTTTACATTTACATTACATGAAAGCTTCCTGACATAGTGCAGATTCAAGTTTGTTAACATTATGGTCCCGGGGGTAGGATGGGGCCCACAATAGGGGATCAATGTTTTACATGGGAATATATAAACAAAATCTTTAAAAATCTTCTTAAGAACCATTGGGCCAAAGAAGTTTACATTTACATGAAAGGTTACTGACATAGTGCAGATTCAAGTTTTTTTTTAAATTATGGCCCCCGGGGGTAGGTTAGGGCCACAATAGGGATCAAAGTTTTACATGCAAATATATAGGGAAAATCTTTAAATATGAGCCAAGACGACTCAGGTGAGGGATGTGGCCCATGGGCCTCTTGTCAGATTTATCGGCTTTTTCATTACAGAGTTATGGGACTTTAAAAAATTTAAGATAAGATAATAGCACTCAATAGCTTAGATTACCTGAGTAGATTTTTATATAATCCATTGGCACTTCTATGGCAAGTAATAATTCAAGTTTTCTTGGGAATATTTTAATAATTTTATACAATAATCATGATAATACTTGGATTCAATAAGGCAGAGGAAGACCCCTTTTGATTTTCAGATGAATTGCGGAGCCCTTTTTTACTTGTTAGTTATTTTGCTTTTATAACTAGTAAACTAGTAAAATGTGTGCATCACTAAGTTATTCCAGAAATTTATAAGGTCGTGGGCCACTGTCCTGAACCATAGATACAAAGTCTCTTAAGCAGCCATAGTGCAAATTTTAAATTTAAAATAAATATTTGCACTCAGAGTCCATTTCTACATGATTTTTTACACTTTTATTATCATGCCCAAAACATATTAATTAATCATTCATTGAAAAAAAGATGTTGCATATAATCATCATTTCTTTTCTCCTTGTCTGAATTTCAATGCTAATAGTTCAGTCTCTCGGGTAACCTGGGTGTATTAATAAAAGCGTATGTAAAGGATGTCTAAAATTTTACTACCAGGCTGTACCCGGAGTTTGTAATCATTCTAGTCCATCATCAACCGCTGGGTTTGAATCCAGGCCGCAACAGACCTTAGCCATTAAAACAGGTAGTGACAGTTCCATCGCCAAATGCTCGGCATCAGGAGTGAATGTCATGGGTCCTCGGAGATTACCTTAATAGAAAGGGAAGTCCCATGTCACAGCAGGTGTGGCATGCTAAAGAACCCTCACTGCTCAATGGCCATAAGCGCCGAGCAAAGGCCTAAATTTGAAGCCCTTCATCGGTGTTGGTGATGTCTCCATTTGAGTAAAAAATTATCGAGAGAGACATTAAACATGATCCAATCGATCAATCAATATTCTAGTCCATCAGTTATTTTCCCTAAACTCAGACATATAGTACTAGCATTAGTGTTGAACCCTAACTGCAAAAATTATTCTAACATTGCTTTTATGAATTCAAGATAATTATTTTTATTTCAAGAAAACTAACAAAGAATTAAACAGGTAGGACAAAATAACTTTTATATAATTGTCATCTTTCCAACTAGTCTGTATGACCACAAGATGTTGTCCCTCTGTGTGTTGTTTGGAGTGTCATCACAATTTTGGTTTTTGCTAGCCTCTGAATATTTTCATTTGTTACATACTATCATTTACATTGTTTATCACATTTTTCTTTGCATTTGTAAAATTCCCTATCTTTAGAATCTGCACTTTAAGCATGCTGTTTATCTTTGTTTTAAAACATTTATTTTTGCATTGCTAAGTATTTTCTTGCTACAAGCATACATCCAATTCTTTCAAACTAAAGAAATATAATTTTTTACATGTACATTTCAATACCTGTACATGTATTAACTTTGGCCAGGCGCTGAACATTCTGAGTTGCCGTTTTCAATAGAGCAATTATGATGCATAATCTCGAGTTTTACTGATTTCTAGCAATATGGAGCACCAAATTAACATAAACTCAAATCATTGAAGACATCAATTCAATTATTGTGCACAGTAATTGATTTGATGCGTGCATCAAATCAATTATTGCTCACATCAACTGAATTGATGAGCGCATCAATTCAATTATTCCACACAATAATTCAATTAATGCATAAAAAGTGGTACCCAGAAAGTATTGAAAATTGTATCCAGAAAGTACTGAAAACGGTACCTAAAATGTACCCGAAAAGTACTTAAAATGTACCCAGTTTGTACCTGAAAAGTACCTAAATTGATACCTGGATTGTACCAAGAATGTACCTGAAAATTACCTAAAATGGTACCCGGATTCTACCCGAAAAGTACCTAAATTGGTACCCGGATTGTTCCTAAAATGTACCCTAAAAGTACCTACATTGGTACCTGGTTTGTACCAAGAATGTACCCGAAAAGTACCTAATATGGTACCAGAATTGTATCTAAAATGGTACCCAGATCGTACCTGAAAAGTACCTAATTCAGTGCCCGGATTGTACCAAGAATGTACCCGAAATGTATCTCCAAAATGTACCCTGAAAATTTTGGAGAACTTGCATGCATCATATAATTGTTATTATATCGTAAAATTGTACCTAATAGGTACCCAAACATGGGAACTTACAATATTGACAAAATTGTACCTAAAAGGTACCCCAAAAATGGGAACATTAATGACACAATATTGTACCCAGAAGGTGCCCTAAATATTCATACTTAAATTGTTGCATGGGAAAGAACAATGTACCCGAAAAAGTACCCGCCTGCAGCTAAAAATATTTTTAAAGTGCGGTTCCAAAAAGGGTAGACTTTTGGGTACCCTTTAGGTACATTCCAGGTACCTTTTGGATACTTTCCGGGTACTTTTTAGTGTACCCGAGTCGTACCCAAAGTGTGTACCCAAAAAATATTGTACCCAGAAGGTACCCTAAAAATTGAAACTTGGAAAGTTGGAAATAATAAGATACCCAAAAGGTACCCCCAAAAATTGTAACTTAGACAGTTGCATGGGAAAGAATAATGTATCCGAAAAAGTACCCGCATGCAGCTAGAAATACTTTTAAAGTCCAGTTCCAAAAAGGGTAGACTTTTAGGTACCCTTTAGGTACATTCCAGGTACCGTTTGGGTACATTCCGGGTACATTTAGGTGTACCCATAAAGTACCCAAAGTGTACACACATTGTACCTGAAATGTATCCTAAATGTACCCAAAAGTATACCCCAAAAAAGTACCCCAAATGTACCTTTTTTCTGTAAGGGCATGCATCAATTGAATTGATGAGAGCAATAATTGATTTGATGTGCACATTCATGAGAGCAATAATTGATTTGATGTGCACATTAATGAGAGCAATAATTGATTTGATGTGTGCATTTATTCAATTGATGAAAGCAATAATTGATTTGATGCACACACCAATTCAATTATTGCTCTCATCAGTTCAGTTGATGCGCTCATCATTGTGGTGGTTGAATTAGTGCTCACAAAATTTAATTTGGAGCTCAGTATCAATGATTTGGCGATCTCTTTGATTCAATATTGAAGATATCTTTGATTTTTTACAAGGCATATGTATAAGGAATTAGTGTGCACATCAGCTTATGTACAGTGTATAAGGGATTAGTGTGCACATCAATTCTTTTAAAGAGAGTAACAATTCAATTAAAGACCGATCATTAATTCAATTCTTGATATGTTGAATTGAAGATATATATCTAATCACATAGTTGCTCACTTTAAAAAGTTGCTCTCTTTAAAAGAGTTATCGCAAGCATCAATTGAATAATCATTGATTTGATTGAAGAAACCAATATTGAATAATTCAGTTATTGCACTCATTCATTGAACTGATGCATGCTACAATATACAATTATGGACTGTTTAGCAGGGAGACATCACCAATTATCAGGTCTTAGTAGGGTTATCACCCGAGGGCGCCTATGCGCCTGAGGGTGATAACTCTACTCTGACCTGATAATTGGTGATGTCTCCCTGCTAAACAGTCCATAATAGTTTTATTATCCTGAAAAATTGTTAAAAAAAACTATCACACATTTATTGACTTTTACCATGCATCTTTTTTTTTTTTTTTTTAAAACATCAACAAATTCGAAATAACTTTCTCTGCAGAGGGTTGAAATCAATGTTACCCTCAACTACATACATTATTTTGTTTTACACTCAATGTCATACATTTATTAGATGTATAATTATGTTAACGAAAGCAAAACATTGAGGTTTGAGAAAGTTAAATGAGAGAAAGCTTTCAATTGTGACATCACAGTAGAATGACGCAAAAACATAACATCAAACGTAAACATTTCGTAACGTATTTCAAAGCAAAAACGTAAACATCAAGTGAAATGCCAAATTGCATTAGAATGGAAATATTTATCTTCTCGGGTTATTTGCGAGCGTTAATGTTGACGCTGAAGTTTAGGATTAACGATCCCGCATATTTTCAATTATTTTTTAATAACCTAGAGCTTTCTCGCTTGTGCCATTAGAAGTTATCTTCTAGAGGGAGACAACACAGTTGTCACCCTGCGCGTGAGGGAGACATCACGAATTGTCTCCCTCCACATGACTAGCCCTCGACCAATGAAATTGACTGTATTATTCTGAAGGATAATAATTCATTTTGAAGAGAGCGATAATTCAATAATTGCATGCATCAATTCAATTGTTGCAGATATCATCAATTCATTTGAAGAGAGCAACAATTCAATTATATGTCTAGAATAATTAATGCTTTTAACAATTCAATTAATAATAGAATTGATTGACCATGACCTGACCTTAGGTATGTTAAAATTAACTAGAGGAGCTACTACTAAAAATAAACTTTTATAAATATAAAGCACAACCAGCCATGAGACTTTTGACCCACTGCCTGAATTGAGTAGTTGACCTTGACCTAGCATGTTGAATAAACCCGGTAGGTATGTCAAAGCTTAGCTGGCTGCCCTGTAATCCCTGATAGGCTGCTTAGCAGCTGGATTAATGAGTAATACAAGTTTGAAATGTAATCAGAAACAGCATGCAAAATTGCATATATGGTGAAAAAGGTCACATGCAAATTTTTTGTGGGGAAATGGGGAGGTGGCCAGTGTACCAGTTTGACTACCAAAGTAGGGGCAACACAGGGGACCCTATAAGGAATAGGTGCCTTAACCTGAACAGGTGACCACGTTCTAAGGAAGGTAGAGATGAAAATGAATCTGGAATATAAAAAACAAAGCAGAAGTACGTTATACACAAAGCAGTTTGATGAAACAAAAAATGGGTTGGGTGGGTGGGTGTTTTACACAATGTGCTAAATCTAAGATTTTCAGCAGAATGAAAATTTAACTCTTTCCGCATTAGGCTGAATTGTCTATATGGTGGGATAGTTCGAACCAAGTTTATTTTGTAGATAGTACAAACTGGGTTAGCAAATCTTAATTAATTGTGGACTATTTGATTTGCATCAAATAATCTTGATTAATTAATGTGTGCAATAATTCAAAATTGAAGATATCATTGATTATTTGAAGAGATCTTTAAATTAATTGAATTGTTGCACACATCAAATCATGAAATGCATCAATGATATCTTTAAATAATTAAATTTGTAAATAATTGTATGATATTAAGAAATAATTAAATAATAAGATACAATGGTTGCTTAAGACCAATTGATGTGTATAATAATTCATCACATAATCTGATCAGTTCTCCGAGTTTGAAAGGTAGCACTCAATATAATATCAACATACAACACTTCCTATACACCAAGGTTTAGTGTGTGGTACTCAGGTGACCGTGAAGGCCCATGGGTCTTTTATTGTACAATTATTTCCAATTCATTTGCAATGAGATTAGTGTGCATGTCAGACAAAACAATTTCAATTTTCTACACATACATATATAGTATTGCTTCCAGCCACATGCATTTCTTGCCAGCTAGCTTGGAATAATGTGAGGGTCTAATATTCTTTAAATGTCATATTTCAGCTGATTCTTGGCTGGACGATAGAAAAGATGACTCTGATGAGGAATTTGCATTGGGAACAGGGGAGAGAGTCTACTCGGGCAGTATTAGTCAAGAGAAAGGCTTTGGTTCTCGAACTGGCAAAAACAGCACTGGAACTTCTAACCAAGATACCAGTTTCTCTCACAAACCACCAAGTGCTTCAACTCGTGTTACTAATGGAAACCAAGATGATTTCTTTGACTCTTGACAAAAAGTTGTTTATAACTTAGATCTATATTAGAATTACATTTAGCACAATTTTTGAAGAACAGTGATGTTTTGAAGCTGTATAAATAGATTATAACAATATATTTATGGAAAGGAAATTATATTTATATCAAAAAACTGTTCACATACTAGTTGGCTGGGTTTTAGAATTTGTATCTTGAATTAGTTTACGATTACCAGTACCTTTTTTTAAATCTCTATTTTTTTTTCTAGAATTAGGTAACAAGTGTAATACTAATATAGACAAAGTTATAAACGGGTGCTAAATTAATCACTGAAGTCTTGAATATCTTAGAGGTATACACACTGGAAAAGCATGTTCAGGGAGTAGATCAAATTGTCAGCTATGTTTTTGATAAGACAATTACTATAAAACTTTTCACCATTAATGGTATCATACAACATTCTATCAAGAATGTGATTGCAAATTCCTTCACAAATGGCATACATCAACAATTAATCTTTTGTTATGGGTGTGCATGGGAAAAATCATGATAGTGCATGAGATTGTGTTATTTAAGAAAGAAATGTTATTTTTTTATTTACATGAGCAATGTTTCCCACCAGCTGATGATGATACTCTTCAGGATTCTTAAAATTTACATTTTACTTCCATTTCTGTCCGAATTCTCAGCTGTTAAAGTAGACGTACTATATTCATCAAGTACTGTAGTTCTGTTTAATTTGTATGTATATTGTTTAGAATGGCAGAATGTCTGCGAGGAAATGGCTACTTTTACAATCTGTAAGGATATCAAAGGCAGAAGACAATGGAAATGTAAATATCTATGAGTGAATGTATACATACTTCTGTAAGATTTCATAACGTTGAATTTAAAACTTTTCAACATGTTCCGTAAAGAAAATTGATATATTGAACAGAAGTGCTTACGAATGGTGTCATAGCTCCTAAGTTGGGGAAATGAATTCAAGAACAGGATCAAATTTGTTTCAGTAAATTAATTTCTTAAAATTTAAATTGGATTGATAATCTGATTTGAATAATGCTAATTGTGACAAAATAAAATCTGTCATTAATACAGCTGCCTGTATACTTTAACTATATACATTCAGAATTTCACTGCTCCGGGGAGAACATTACTTGGTGTGTTAATATATGGCACATCTTCTATTTCTTTTGGTTAACATTATTTTTGTGTTTTTCTTCTATTTCTTTCGGTTAACGTTGATATTGTTTTAAGAAATACCCATAAAACACATCCATCATATAAGATGTAATTGTTCAGATGTATGCGAAACAGAATCGGAGCAAAGGAAAATGAATTGCTGTATATTGAATCTGTTTCATTGCAAGATTTTCATAGAATTTCAAAAGTTAGATATGGTAACTATTGAAATCTATGTTCAGTGAAAATTTGCCTAATAATGATAGTATAGTGTATCTTCAAATGCATCATTTCACTTGTCTCGCTGAATTCCAATCTCTCTTGCTCTTAGGCAATTGATTGATTTCATATATACATAGTACTATATCTTCATGAACAATATTAGTTCAAGTTCGTCACCTAGAGTTCAACAGTTGATTGCAGACTTTTCTTCTGTATTTCGATTGATTTGATTTATACCTGATCTTCTCACTGACATACCTTTCTCAGAAATGTCTGTTGATAACTGGACTGTGCTGACTACAATGCTACTCTTGCTTTCAATTCAAAATTCTGAACAAAAAAGTATTCGTCTAGATAGGTATACTTGTAATAATTTCATAATACATTTATATGTATGCATACATGTGCATATATTCACTTGACTGTATCAAATATTTTGTATGATTGATGTTTACCTGAATTATATTTGATAAAAATCCAGTCAGTTTACAGTGCAGTCTTCATTAGTCATTATTTATCTTGCAACATGATGGCTGGCCATATCATGATAAAATACTATGTTTTTGAGAGTATATTTGATTACTCCAATGTATGTATAATCGGTTATATACTTGGAACTGGTTTTTTGTTTTTTTTTTGGTTTTTTATTTTTCATGTACATCTTATTTTTCCATTTTGTTCAAATGTTATGCACATATCTATGTCAATCAACATTATCTATTTAGACTTCAATATTGTGATAGAAAGCCACATAATTAATGCATTTAAAGCTGGTTAAGTATTGATTAAAAGTGTACATGAAAATACATGTAAATCGGGGTTTCTAAGAAAATTTGGTTGATAAATTTACTTAATATGGCGTGTATAATATAGACGAAAAGGTTCCATTAATTTTTTTTAAAATGATTGATGTAATTACAGATTCTATTACAGATTCAAGTACAGTACTTAAACAGATATGTTACTGATTTATATTTTATCATATGTAATTAATTAAAATGTGATAATTTGCAAAAAGCCTCTAACAAAATCAAAATTTATGCATTTATTCATTGATCCCTGATTTACACAGATTTCAGTTTTTCAGAGTATCACACTGGTGAAGTTACATTCTTTCAAAATTACAATGAACAATTTAAAAAAAATTAAAGTACTCACTTATATAAGAAATCTGCAGTAAACCCTACCAAAAGTGATCTAGCTCATTTAGCCATAGTCAGTATTCATGACCAAAAAAATTATCGATTCTACATCCATAACTTCGGTGGACCATCCAGACATATTCTTCTAGATTTTATCAAACATATAAATGACCAGAACTAATTCCTTTATATTAGTGAGGGATTAGATGATATGTCGGGTGTATGCAAGAGTTGGAATTTTTGCAGCAGCATTTATAAATTAATTGTTAAGTATACTGATCTGGTCATGGTTAAATCAAATATATACCATAAATATTTCAGCTGAACACTACTTAATAATGCCATGACATATTTTTAAAGAGATTTGTGAAAATCTAATTTTAATTGGCATTTTTGAAATGGTATAGTTTTTGGATTATTGTTTAGATTTTATACATCAACATCTGAAAAACAAAGTACCCCCCAAGTTTTTCGAATATGTATATAACATCTCCATTAAAATTCCAAATTTCAATTGAATGTGTGAATTAAACAAGATTCGGGTTAATTAAGTTTGTTTCCAACCAGTTAATTGTTAAGTTTTTTTACATTCTCAGTATTATTATGTATATGGTGACTAGAGAACTTATCCGTCCTTGTGTATTGTTGATCAGTAATTTTGTTGAAAAGATCCTTTCTTAACATGTTTTAACTGTGCAATATATGTATATACCTGCACTGTTAAAAGCCTCTCTTCATTCATCGACTGGTGTATTGAATTATTACATATTTGTTTATAGAATAGATGTTGTGTTAGTTGTGATAAAAGACATGTATAATAGAGGAAGTTTTCAGTAGTAAATTGTATTGCTCTCCTAAACTCAGCTAGGTTACAATACTTTTTTCCCTTTCTTTGGAATTCAGGTACTATTGGCAAATTGGTTTTAAAAAATGGGAGGGACTGCTCATGACCTTTTTTGCATCATAAATGACTAAACTTGATTTAATTTATGTTATTTTTTGAAATTTTAATTTGTATGGAAAAATGTTGTTGTTGGTTTATTAAATTTCTGTTGTTATATTTGTAAACCATGCAGAATTTATCGCATTTGTATCAGTTTCATTTTTATATCTGTTTAAGAAAGGTAAGCGACTTTGATTTCACAAATTAAAGTCCTGAACAAACCATTGCATCATCAGTATTATAAACTGCAGCATTGTGAGAACATGCAGACACCTGAAATTTTACCAATATTTAGTTGCAAGATAGATTTTAAAAATTCACACATCTCTCTATATAGATACATAACATTGTATTTATATATAGAGGGAGTGGGATTTCCTCATATGAAAGTAATTAGAGGGCACATTTTTTTCCCTTTCTGTCCAGATGAACTAATTCAAATAACTTGAATGATGAGTGATAAGGCTCTCATATTTCATATGTGCATTTCTTGTGATCTTCCTTTGGGTAGTTTTTGTCCTTGGAGTTTGACCTACTTTTTAAGATATTCTAACCTGGACAATATTTCCTAAACTAAGTAAGATTTAGATTCCCTATGACTATCACAGGAGACATAGTGTTTCACAAATCAACTGAGGCTTTATTTACAACTTGTTGATAAAATTTCAGGCGTCTGTGGTGGGGGAAAAATAGAGATAGCCCAATTTTTCTCCAGATCTACAGTTCTGCAACTACATGTAGTGATGAAATACATTATGTATATATAGATAGCATTTTGTAATTATTCATAAAATGATAAATAATGTTTTACAATTCTTTTTCTTTAAAACACTCGACTGCTGCGTGGTTTTTGGTGTGCAAGAGCACCTGTTTATACTAGGCTTTTTAGGAAACTTATTCAAACACACTAGCACAATATACTTAGTCTATAATTTCCCTTGATAGACAAAGTTGTTCCTGTTCAGTATAAATTGAAATAAAGGGAGTATTTTATTGTTATATACATTCTGATGTAATCTGTGATAACATGTCACAATCAGGGGTGATATGCTAGAATTTTTAAAGAGTTTTAAATTATTTATGAACCATTGTTAATGTCACACTTAGAAAATAATAAAGTGAAGGCAGAATGTTGGTCTTGTTTGATGTATGGCTATTATTGAAAATAATAAAGTGAAGACAGAATGTTGGTCTTGTTTGATGTATGGCTATTATTGAGGAGAGAAGACAGAATGTTGGTCTTGTTTGATGTATGGCTATTATTGAGGAGAGAAGACAGAATGTTGGTCTTGTTTGATGTATGGCTATTATTGAGGAGAGAAGACAGAATGTTGGTCTTGTTTGATGTATGGCTATTATTGAGGAGAGAAGCTTTTTAATGTTGGTCTTGTTTGATGTATGGCTATTACTGAGGAGAGAAGACAGAATGTTGGTTTTGTTTGATGTATGGCTATTATTGAGGAGAGAAGACAGAATGTTGGTCTTGTTTGATGTATGGCTATTATTGAGGAGAATGTTGGTCTTGTTTGATGTATGGCTATTATTGAGGAGAGAAGACAGAATGTTGGTTTTGTTTGATGTATGGCTATTATTGAGGAGAGAAGACAGAATGTTGGTCTTGTTTGATGTATGGCTATTATTGAGGAGAATGTTGGTCTTGTTTGATGTATGGCTATTATTGAGGAGAGAAGAATGTTGGTCTTGTTTGATGTATGGCTATTATTGAGGAGAATGTTGGTCTTGTTTGATGTATGGCTATTATTGAGGAGAATGTTGGTCTTGTTTGATGTATGGCTATTATTGAGGAGAGAAGCTTTTTTGGAAGCTGCTTGACAAAGTTTTTATTGCAATTGGTTGTTGTCCGTCGTCGTACGTTGACAATGGAACATTTTTAACTTCTTCTTGATAACTACCAATCCAATTCTTTTCAAATTTGGTATGAAGCATCTAAGGGAGCCATAAAATGTAAATTTCAGGACTCTGGCACCCCTGGGGCATTAGGGGTGGGGCAAAAACTTCCCAAAATTGACAAATTGAACCGCACGTGTAAGAAAAACTAAATACATGGTTATGTAGAGCAGGAAGGCCTCTACCAAAATTGTAAATTTCATGATCCCTGGGGTGGGGGTTCTGACCCCAGGGTGGGGTCAAACTTAGTAAATAGTGTTTATGTGTAAAACACTTATATAACATCTTTAGTGCTATTGAAACTAAATGGATATCAGGGTGGGGCCAAAATGGTCAGTTATTAAATGTGTGAACCATAGACATTATTAACTTCTTGATAACTATCATTCCAATTCTTTTCAAATTTTGGTATGAAACATATTTAGAACAAGGAGGACATGAATTGTAAATTTCAGGATTCCTGCACCCCTGGGGCCTTAGGGGCGGGGCTAAAATTTACCAATTTTCAAAAATCTTCTCAAGAACCACACATGTGTAAGAAAAACTAAATGCATAGTGATGTAGAGCAGGAAGGCCTCTACCAAAATTGTAAATTTGATGACCCCCCAGAGTAGGGGTTCTGACCCCAGGGTTGGACCATACTTAGTATATAGTATTTATGTGTAAGTTTGCTGATACTGTATAAAATCTAAATGCATACAGTACTTAGGAATAGCAGAAAACGATGTACAAAAAATGGTTAATTTCACAACCCAGCATTATGACTTTAGGATGAGTCCAAATTATTCATATCTTTTGATGTTTTAATGTTAATACACCTATTATTTAAAGCATTTCATCAGTGTATGCACTTTTTTTATACTGTTGCTGAACATTAGAATTTAGCTAAGATATTCAGAACAGGATTTTTTTTCTAGATTTCATAGCCCGTTGAAGTAGTGATACTTTTTCACTAGTACTCAGGTGACCGATAAGGCCTGTGGGCCTCTTGTTTTCTGACCCAGTGGTTCTTGAGAAGACTTTCTCTGTATTTCAGCATGTAAAACTTTGAGGCCCCACCAAAGAGCCATGATTTGAACAAGATATGATTGTAATCTACCGATTATAAAGTCTCCCAAACGAAGTACTGGCTGTATAAAAGTGGCTTTTACTGAGTACTATTTTCCTCCCTTGACAAAACCCATGCCAATTTAACTTCATTTAAAAGATCTAAATCACAAAGGCTTTGATTTTGAAATTTTTCAAAATAAACCCCCTTTTTTCCTTCAGTAAAACTGGTGTCACTTGACCTTGATCCTAGTTTGTAGGTCCCAATATCCTCTTTTCGTTTTTGATGATCCCATGTCTCTATCAGTCCTGGTTTCTAAAGTTATACAAGTATTCATAATCAAGATCAATGGAGATACTTCTTTGTAGGTCACTACACCCTTCATTTCTGAAAATACGATGTCTCTATCATGCCTAGTTCTAAAGTTATACCAGACTTATGTTTAGGGCCAGGGGTCAAAGTTACTGGGGTCACTTGACCTTGATACCAATTTGTAAATCCCATCAGCCTTTATTATTTCAGAAGATTCCATCTCTTTATCATACCTAGTTCTTAAGTAATACCAAGTTTATGATCTAAGGTCAGAGGTCAAGGTCACTGGAGTCACCTAACCTTGATACTGATTTGTAGATCTCATCATCCTTTCATAATTTCTGAAGGTCCCATATCTCTTTCAGACCTGATTCTTAAGTAATACTAATTTCATGTTGTAAGGTCAGAGGTCAAGGTGACTAGAGTCACTTGACCTTGATATTAGTTTGTAGATCTTATCTTCTTGTCATTTCTGAAGGTCCCATGTTTATATGAATTCCAGTTCTAACATTATACGAGTTTGTATGTCAGAGGTCAAGGTCACTGGGTCCTTTCATCATTTCTGAAGACCCTATGTCTCTACCAGACCTGGTTCTTAAGTAATACCAGTTTTAAGTCATAAGGTCAAAGGTGAAGGTCACTGGAGTCGCTTGACCTTGATACTAGTTTGTAGTTCCTGTCATCCTCTTACCATTTCTGAAGATTCCATGTCGCCATTGGTCCCGGTTTTAAAGTTATACCAGTATGTTCGAGGTCAGAGGTCAAGGTCACTGGAGTCACTTGACCTTAATACCTACTCGTCATCTTCTCATCATTTTTAAAGATCCCATGACTATATCAGACCTGGGTTTTTTTTAGTAATACCAGATTTATGTACAAAGGTCAAGGTCACTGGAGTCTTTTGACCATGATACTAGTTTGTCATCCTCTTGCCATTTCCGAAGATCCCAGGACTCTTTTTATTATATTTGTCAAGTTATATCTGTTGAAATTTGGAATTAATTACCCCCCATAGAGTTCTATGTTAAACCCCACTCCTATCTGACCCCCCCCCCCCCCTCCCAAATATACCCTACCCCCCTTCAATCTGAAAACAAAAACATTTCTGCACATCTAGATACTTTCACCCACTGGTTACGGAGAATGGTGTCGGACAGTTTTAGGCGCGAGAAAGAAGCGGAAGAATAATAAGAACCGAGCAAAAACAATGTCTCCAAACTTCGTTAGGGAGACTTAAGGTAGCTCATTACATTAAATTTTTATTTAATGGCTCGTTAAAACACCTCTTATGAAGTGCGATTTCACCATCGAAAAAGTGATACATAAAATGTTCTAGATTCCAAATATTGTTGTGATTTGATGCATAATATGAATATCTAGGAAACCATCCCTAAACAACTCAGACGTTCTAATTTTGGAAATAAAAAAATATTTATGAAAATCAAAAACGTTATTTACTAATATTTTTTAAATCTAAAAACATGCCACTTTGAAAAAAGATATATATGAGAAATATATTTTTAAACAGAAATTGAAATGGTCAATATTCAGAAATATTACGATTTTTCTAATTTGAACCAAGCCCGATCGGCTCACCTGAGTCACCTTGGCTCATATTTAAAGATTTTCCATATATATTCGCATATAAAACTTTAACCCCCGATTGTGGCCCCATCCTACTCCCAGGGGCAATGATTTTTACAAAATTGAATCGGCACTATGTCAGGAAACTTTCATGTTAATGTAAACTTTTCTGGCCAGTAATTTTTCAGAAGATTTTTTATGATTTCCCCTATATATTTGTATGTAAAATTTTGATCTCCTACTGTAGCCCCATCTTACCCCCAGGGACCATGAATTTTACAAACTTCAATCTGCACTATGTCAGGAAGCTTTCATGTAAATTTCAGCTCTTCTGGCCCAGTGGTTATTGAGAAGATGATTGTTAAAGATTTTTCCTACATATTTGTATGTTAAACTTTGATCCCCTATTGTGGCCCCATCCAACCCCCGGGGATCATGATATGAACAAACTTGAATCCGCACTATGTCAGGAAGCTTTCATGTAAATTTCAGATTTTCTGGCTCAGTGGTTCTTGAGAAGATTTTTAGCTCTTCTGAGCCAAAGGATCATATGGCCATATATGTCTGGCGTGCGGTGTGCGTCAACTTTTTGGAAAAAGGGCTATATCTCAAGAACCTCTTGGTAAATTTTTGTCAAATTTGTCACAAGGTATCCTTGGCCCAAGGGCTTTCATTTGTACTAAAACTAGGGTTGTGACCCTTTGACAAGGGGAGATAATTAGGAAAATGCAAACAAAAGTAGTGGTTGCTAAAAAATCTTCTCAAGAATCACTGGGCAAATTATCACCAAACTTATGCATAAGGATGAGGATAGGTTGTAGATAAAAAATCGTTCAAGGCATCATCCTAGGGCAAAGGGTGTGGTCTCAAGGTCACTTCAAAGTTGACCTTAAATTTTGTTTTGTTAAAACTTTGATATTTTGCATAGTATAAGGACTAGGGTCATCAAATTTTGTCAGTTGATGCATCTTAGGACCTAATATCATGTTGTCTCAAAAGTATGTCACGGTGACCTACTTTTTGAATTTCGCAGGTAATTATTATTTCGCAGGAAATTATTATTAAATGGATTTTGATGCATATCTTGGACACTTTTGAGCCTATGATCATCAAAAGTTGTCAGTTGATGGATCATGGGACCTTGAACTGCGTCATTTGAAAAGTATGTCACCATGACCTACTTTCTGAATTTTATGGCTAATCATTTATGAATACATTTTAGGTTGTTATTTCAGATACTGAGAGGTTTAGAATCATCAAACCTTGTAAGTTGATGTGTCTAGAGGCCTTGAAACATTTATTTTAAAAAGTAGGTCAGAGTGACCTACTTTTTTAATTTTGCAGACATTCAAATTTCACATTTTCAATTTTAGATGCATATTTTGGACACTATGAAAGCTAGGATCATCAAACTTTGTCAGTTGATGCATCTTGAGTCTTCATAGTTTGTTGATCAAAAAGTAGGTCGGCTTGACCTACTTTTGGAATTTGACGGCTATATTTTAATATTTGAGATACTATTTGACTTACAATTATCAAACTTTGTCAGTTGATGCATGTTGAGTCTTCAGAGTGTGTTGACTAAAAAGTAGGTCACTGTGACCTATTTTTGAATTTTGACAGCTATATTTGAATATTTCCGATACTATTTGACTTACAATCATCAAACTTTGTCAGTTGATGGGTCTTGAATCTTCAGAGTGTGTCGACCAAAAAGTAGGTCACTGTTACCTACTTTTGGAATTTGATGTTTATATCTGAATATTTCAGATACTATTTGACTTCAATTATCAAACTTTGTCAGTTGATGCATCTTTAGTCGTTGGATTGTGTCGACCAAAAAGTAGGTCACTGTGGCCTTCTTTTGGAATTTGACGGCTATATTTGAATACTACTTGACTTGTCAGTTGATGCATCTTGAGTTTTCAGTGTGTCGACCAAAAGTAGGTCACCGTGACCTACTTTTGGACAGTTACATTTAAATTTTTAGGTACTATTTGACTTAACATCATCAAACTTTGTTAATTGATGAGTCTTGGTTAGTGAGAATTTTTGCCTGTTCTACAATGTATCAGAAGAGCGATTCTAGGCCCATGGGCCTCTTGTTAAATGACCCCACCCTATTTTAGCCTTTTTGTGATTATCTCCCTTTGAAGGGGACATGGCCCTTCGTTTGAACAAACTTGAAAACCCTTCACCCAAGGATGCTTTTGGTCATGTTTGGTTATAATTGGCGCAGTGATTCTGGAGAAGAAGTCGAAAACGTAAAAAGTTTACAGACGGACAGACGACGAACAACAGGCGATCAGAAAAGCCCACTTGAGCTTTCAGCTCAGGTGAGCTAAAAAGTAGTCATAAAGAACATTGTAATAAGAAAACTACATTCCCTTGATGTATAATGGTTTACAAATTAAACTACTTTATAAAGGAAACTAATTTTTTGATGAACAAATTATTTTAGTAATTTCTTATCAATTTTGATCGGGATCGGTGCTTTTTTCTCCAATTTGAATATAGTGATTATATCTAAAATTTGGTCATTTCGTTTCAATTTCTTTTTATAATATATTCTTCGATATATATCTTTTCTGACTGACATGTTTTTTGAAGATTTTATCCGTAGATTTAAAAAATATTAGCAAATAAGGTTTTCAATTTTCATAAATATTTTTTTTCTAAACAATTAGAATGTTTATATCTGAATCTTTTAGGCATGATTTATTAGATATTCATATCATGCACCAAATCACAGCAAATTTTGGACTCAAGAATCTCTTATATGCAAACAAAACACCTTTTTTATCATTCCAGGAAAAACAAGAGGTACTGTGAGCAATGCTCACTAAGAATACCCCCCGCTTACCCCAATCTCCCAAAGGGTGTTGGTAATGGGTATAAACTACCTCTTTTCTGAGTGTAAAAAACAAATGGCATGACAAACCGAACCATATTGCTACTTCGATGTCCAGTGCGTGTGACCTTTGACCTTTGGACCCCAAAATCGATAGGGAACATCTTCATCCCATGGGTAGTCCATATGTATGATATGGTGACTGTAGGTGGAAAGGATAATGCTTTAGAGCCCGGAAACCATATTGCTACTTCGATGTCCAGTGCGCTTGACCTTTGATCTTTTGATCCCAAAATCAATAGGAAACATCTTCATCCCATGGGTAGTCCATATGTATGATATGGTGACTGTAGGTGGAAAGGATAACGCTTTAGAGCCCGGAAACCATATTGCTACTTCGATGTCCAGTGTGCTTGACCTTTGACCCCAAAATCGATAGGGAACATCTTCATCCCATGGGTAGTCCATATGTATGATATGGTGACGGTAGGTGGAAAGGATAATGCTTTAGAGTCCGGAAACCATTGCGTCTACAGACGGACAGACGGACGGACAGACAGACGGACAACCCGATTCCAGTATACCCCCCACAACTTGTTGCGGGGGGTATAATTACAAAAAAATCATATAAAATAATTGAGAGCTTGTATCATTCTTTCAATGGTGAAATCATACTTCATAAGAAGTGTTAGTGTAATGAGCTACCTTAACAAGCGTTAATCTACTCTAGATCTATGTCAAGAAACTTTCATATAAATTCCAATTGGCCCAGTGGTTCTTTTTTGTGACAAGAATCACAAACACAAGATGGTGAGTACATATCTTATACTATTTTCATGAAGTGTTAGTTAGATACCTCAGAGAGAGAGAGAGAGAATATCCTAAATGGTTCTATCAGCATGTCTGATCTCCTGTTTCTATGATACCCAAGTCACCCAAACTTTTGCGGGTTTTTTCTTTAATATTCTATGATCCAGCATCTTCGCTAGCCAAGGGTTTACGATCCGTTCCGCTTGTAGAGAAGCGGAGCGTATCGTAAACCCTTGGCTAGCGAAGGTGATGTTCCAGATACTCATTCAGTTGTTCAGAAAGGGTGACACCTTTCCTCAATCGTGGACAATCATGATGATAATTATTGGTTAAATTTATAAATGGCATCCTGAAAATCAGATTTTCTCTAACCGTTACACTGGAGAAAGTAATGGTTAGAGATCAGATTTTTGTTAGATTGCATGGTTACCCAACCATGAAGCTTGGACTTCAGATGTACTAAGTGATTTTCACACAAAGCATCAATATAAGCTCACAAGAGACCCATGGGCCACATCGCTCACCTGAGTCACCTTGGCTCATATTTAAAGATTTTTCCTATATATATTCGCATGCAAAACTTTGATCCCTCTTGCGGCCCCATCCAACCCCCAGGGGCCATGATTTTAACAAACTTTAATCTGCTCTATGTCAGGAAGCTTTCATGTAAATCTCAGCTTTTCTGGCTCAGTGGTTGTTGAGAATGATTTTTAAAGATCTTACCTATATATTTGTATGTAAAACTTTGATCCCCTATTGTGGCCCCATCCAACCCCCGAGGGCCATGATTTTAAGAAACATGAATCTGCACCACGTCAGGAAGCTTTCGTGTAAATTTCAACTTTCCTGGCTCAATAGTTTTTGAGAAGATTTTCCCTATATATTTGTATGTAAAACTTTGATCCCCTATTGTGGCCCCATCCTATCTTCGGGGGCCATGGTTTTGACAAACTTGAATCTACACTATGTTAGGAAGCTTTCATGTAAATTTCCACTTTACTGGGCCAGTTGTTTTTGAGAAGAAGATTTTCCCTATATATTTGTATGTAAAACCTGGATCCCCTATTGTGGCCCCATCCTATCCTAGGGGGTCATGATTTTAACAAACTTCAATATGCACTATGTCAAGAAGCATTTGTGTAAATTTCCACTTTTTGGCCCAGTAGTGTTTGAGAAGATTTTCCCTATATATTTCTATTTAAAACTTTGATCCCATCCTGTCCCCGGGGGCCATGATTTGAACAAATTTGAATCCGCACTAAGTCAGGCATCGTCGCAAACCACGGATTGTTTCATTCTATTACTGTGAAATAGAATGAAAAAATAACCTGTGGTTTGCGACGATGTATGTCAGGAAGCTTTCATGTAAATTTCCACTTTCCTGGCCCAGTAGTTTTTGAGAAGATTTTTAAAGATATTCCTATATATTTGTATGCAAAACTTTGATCCCCCCTTGTTGGGGGGTGGGCATGATTTCAACAAATTTTAATCTGCACTATGTCGGGAAGCTTTAATGTAAATATCAGCTTTTCTGGCTCAGTGGTTCTTGAGAAGATTTTTCATATAGATTTGAATGTAAAACTTTTACCCCCTATTGTGGCTCCATCCAACCCCCGGGGGCCATGATTATAACAAACTTGAATCTGCACTACGTCAGGAAGCTTTCATGTAAATTTGGTTGAAATCTCGACAGCTGTACTAGAATTTTAAAATGCAATATCCATTTTTTTTTTTCAAAATTCTCTTTGAAGAGCGAGGCCCAACTTGAATCTCCCCTGAAGGTTGAAATTGACACACTCATTCTTTATCAGAATTCTTTAACAGGAGGCCCAAAGGCCTTATCGGTCACCCGACTACTAGTGAAAAAGTATCGCTACTCCCAAGGGCTACGGAATCTTAAGTTTCCTGTTCTCAATATCCAAGCTAAATTCTAATGTTCAGTAACAGTATAAAACGATACTTGTTCTTAAAACCTGAATGCCCTCAAAAGTGCATACACTGATGAAAGGCTTTATATAGGTGTATCAACATCAAAACATACTGCTAATTTGGACCAATCCTACAGTCAAAACACTATAATCAGAGTCCCCTACCCCGGGGATCATGAAATTTACAATTTTGGTAGAGGCCTTCCTGCTCTACATAACTATGCAATCACAGTTTCTTAAACATGTGTAGTTCTAGAGAAGATTTTTGAAAATAGGTCAATTTTGCCCCGCCCCAGAGTCCTGAAATTGACAATCTATGTCTCCCTTGTTTCGAAGATGTTTCATACAAAATTTGAAAAAATTGGAATGATAGTTACCAAGAAGTTAAGTGTCCATTGTTCACACATTTAATAATTGACCATTTTGGCCCCACCCCGATACCAAAACCCCTACCCGTGGGATCATAAAATTTACCATTTTGGTAGAGGACAACCTGCTCTTTCTACATATCCATTTAGTTTCGATATAGTATCAATAGCACACTATAAAAGATGTTATTCAAGTGTTTTACACTTGAACACTATATACCATTTGGCCCCGCCCTGGGATCAGAACCCCTACCCCTGGGGATCACGAAATTCACAACTTTGGTAGAGGCCTTCCTGCTCTCCGTCACCAAGCATTTAGTTTTCTTACACATGCGCGGTTCTCAAGATTTTTGAAAATTTGTCAATTTTTGCCCCACCCACATGGGGTGCTGGAATCCTGAAATTTACAACTCAAGTCCCCCTTGTCCCAAAGATGCTCCATACTAAATTTGAAAAGAATTGGTCTGGTAGTTATCAACAAGTTAAAAATGTTCAATTGTTAAACTCACAGCAACAAATTGCAAGTCACCATAGTTTACTCAGGTGACCCAAAAATGATAAAACACTATTTTTTTTAAAAATTATAGATCAACAAATATGTGTTACCAGAAGTTACCCCTCTCGCCAATCTAATTAAAATTAGCCATTTTGAATTGGTAGCGGATTCACAACAGCGAATTTTAATTAGATTTCCCTCTTGCTATCTATACACGGTGAGGGCACGGCTAAACTAGAAACACATTTTCCCGCCATAGTCAGCAGTTCCTCTGCTTTACGTCTATGATTTGAACTTGAATCCCCTTCACCCATAGATTCTTTTGGCCCAGTGGTTCTGGTGAAGCAGATGTTTTATAAGACAACAATGCGTTTTCACCATTGATCAAAATAGAATTCCCTCCACCCAACGATGCTTTGTACTAAGTTTGGTTCAAAATGGCCCAGTGATTCTGAAGAAGATGAAAATGAGAAAAGTTTGCCATGATGAACAAATTTCGATCAGAAAGCTCACTTGAACCTTTGGCTAAAAAGCACAAGAAAATTTGGAATTGAAAGTCGGTTGTCTTAAGGAGGTATGCTACACCAGAGAAATTTGATGTAGATGAAAAGTGGAGGATATGTATAAGAATATTTTGAGGTTGAAAATTTTCAAATTTACTTTATTTTGTCAAAAAATAGTTTTAGTAGAAGGTAATCTGAAAAAAATTTAAAACCCCCTGCTGGACTCGAACCTGCGACCCACAGTTCAGCAGTCGGTATTCTAACCTACAGAGCTACTCGGCTAGGTATCTCACTGGAAAAGGAAAAGTCAAATATGGCCGATAACGATTTTTTCATCCATGTTTTTAAAGGAAGTCAGCCATTATGACGATGTAGAGTACTACCTTAAATACCTGTGGACGTCTTCCCTAGTTGTACCGAATGTCTCCCTTCCCTCTTAGGGCCATTCCAGAAATAAAAACATAGGGGGGGGGGGGGCACCTTTTGTATATACCAAGCACCCATAAAAAAATTACCCCATGACCCATCAAATTGATTTACTCATTTTACAAAAAAAAACTAACCAGACCCACCACAAAAATATATTTAAAAATGAAAACGGTACAAATCTCGCGAGGTTTTCGGGACAACCATTCTAGTCAATGACGCGGTAATGCCTGTGCGACGTATCACAGTAGTTCTGAAGAAACGATGTCACATCAACAATCAAAGGCATCTATGGCGGGAATGTTGGAAAGATTGTGAGTCCAAACGATGCTATTATCATGAAATGGGTATGGATATGTTTTTCCACGAATCGTTCGTCTTCTAATGGAGCCCGCGCCCGGAGGCCTCTATATCACCATCACACTGACTGATTAACATAACGCATCGGTACCCTCGTATAAATCAACTAAGGTTTGCCTATTTTTATTAGAAAACGGAACACCTATTGGTTTCAAAATATTCCCAAAATCGATGTACTGTAAACTGTAATAATCTATACACGTCCAAAGGGACCCTACTAAACGCGCCTCAAATTTGAAGAGTGCCGTAATGGAAAGTTATGCGCTGCAAAGAGCGACAACTCGAATAGTTCTATGTTATTTCCAATTTCGAAAGCAGCATTTCGAAAGCACGTTCTCAATTTTCCCTCCGATGTTTTGTAACCAACACGACAAGAAAAATATTCTGAAAACTCAACACCCACGTGGCACAAAATAAAACAATAGAAACTACCCACAATAAATATTTTTTTAACAGTCCAACCACGGACCAAATAAAATCTGAAAAAATACGACCACCCACACAAAAAAATATCATTTGCTGCCCCCCCCCCCCCCCCCTTTGATCATTTCTGGAACAGCCTTTAGAAAAGCAGGGTGAAAAAAGTTAGGCACCTTCAACCCATCATCAAATGCTCATAAAACACAAAATTTTATTCACATTTATTTAATAGATGTACAAAGTGCATCTAAATGACAAATGTTGAACATACAAAAAATGGAACTGATAATGATGAACTGATATTAAAGAATTGTTGTGATTTTCTTGCTAATATAGATGTTTCACATCACATGATAATGGGAATCTAAACACTGAGAGCAACTGATAATACAAACTTTAAATGCACTTTGTCAGAAGTGATTCATCTATGGGAGGTAAACTATTGTCATTGTTTAAGTGGATACTTCATTTTCCAATAGATCACATATTGGACAGAAGTATTCAGATCCCACTGTATTAAATGTTATAAACACACGGTCTCTCTTCACACATTCTTTCACATTTCAGTCCACTTCCTCCATTCTTGAAGCATCATCTTCATCACCTTCCAGTGGTGGCATATCCTCTGTGGTAGTCTCTTGTTGTTCTGGTGTCTCATCTTCATCGATTCCTATCAACACAATTCATTACATGGCTTTAAGAATTTTCATTTTAAAAACCTTAGTAATAATCAATTAAACTAATTTCATCTTGCACAGCTGTCAATAACTTGTGAAAGTATTAGTATTTTGTTCAAGTTCATTGTTGCCAGAGGTATGCATTTTCATGCCCAATCCTCTACATTTTCAAATATATGATTATGTTCTACGACACATACTTGACAAAATAAAACGCTTACCTAAGCCAAGTTTGATCATTCTATGGATGCGGCTAGCGTGAGTTCCAGGCTCTTCAAGGCTGAATCCAGATGCCAGAAGAGAGGTTTCAAACAACAGCATAACCAAGTCCTTTACAGATTTGTCATTCTTATCCGCTTCAGCTTTATCTTTCAGAGATTTAATGATGGAATGATCAGGGTTAATCTCGAGGTGCTTTTTGGCTGCCATGTATCCCATTGTGCTGGAGTCGCGCAGTGCCTGGGCCTTCATGATTCTCTCCATGTTGGCTGACCAACCATACTGACTAGTTACGATACAGCAGGGCGATGTCACAAGACGGTTGGATACTGCTACCTGTAATTTTAACAAAAATTGTAATGAAACATGGCAGTTGTTTTTCTTTCTTTAGTTGGCCAATCATTTCTTCAGTACTTTGGAACTGGGGCTTGGCCAATCTTAGTATTCAGACTTGCTTAGATCTTACATTAATTAACACCCAAGAAACAAACTTAATTTTCAAATCACCATTTATTGGCAAAAAAAAAACACACACAAAAAACAGAAAAAAACCCACTTCCACTGTGCAAGGAAAATAAAATATAGGTATATTTCTGATTGGGATTGGGGCAGAATTACAATTCATAGAGGGACAAACCCAAATTTAAATATTGTTACCTTCTCCACTTTTTTGTCGAGGATTTCTTTCATAACTTTACACAGTCCCTCATATTCAGCCTTTTGTTCCTCAAATCGCTTTTTCTCCTCCTCATCCTCAGGAAGTTCCAGACCCTCTTTTGTGACATTCACTAATGACTTTCCATCATACTCCTTCAGCTGTTGTACTGCGTACTCATCTATTGGGTCAACCATGTAAATCACTTCCATTCCTGTAATCAACATAACAATCTCATTACAATATAGAGACAGAGCATGCTCAGTCTTCTCATGTATACAAGAAATTTTATATTCATGTATATTAACTATCTTGTAGTGTTGTGCTTGTGAAATACAGTTTCATTATGATTATGATAAAGTTCAAGTCCGAAATCACGTAAAAGTGTTAGAAATTTGCTTCTGTATGTCATTAGATGTAGAGATGGGAAATGCTTTCGCATGATAATTACAGAATCTGTATGATGGATGTACATTTTCCGGATGCGGGAATGGTACATCAATAGTTTTAGAAATAAAACTTTATAAATAAAATGCTTAGATTAGATTAATGAACAAGTTATATATGAATGATACTATTAAGTCAGAAGATCTCACTTTATTAAGGAAAGCATGTTATAAGTATGGTACATGACTTAATAAGCTGCACCATTGCGTCAAAATATAAAAGCCCCTGAATCATAGTCCGTGTAGACAGAATCCTGCTAATTCCATTTTGAAGAAGTTTGGCACTGACCGCTGCATCGAAGTGGAGGTATTTCCTTCATTTTAGCAAATATTTTAAGTATTAAATTACGAAGCAAATTTTAAATTAGAAATTATACAAGGGAATTTTAGAAAATTAAATAGCATATTTAACGATAACTTAGAAATTCAATATTAATCCCTATATATAGTTTACAATGAGGTTATAGATTTAGGGTGGTATATTACGCAGAGTATTTTTTGAGTTGGTGCACAAGCACCTTGCAGTTACTTAGATAACTTCCTTAGTCTAACAATGTTCTATATGCATGATAAGCTATTGATTGTGGGGGTTTGATTTTTTATGTACAATTAATTAGTTCAGGTTGTAATCCTGATCATAGTCGGAGATCCAGACTTTGCCATTAAAATCTAGTAGTATATACTAGACTAGCCATAGCGTTCGAGAATGACCACACCTGTAGCACCAACACCGATTGACACTGGATTCCCATCAGTGTTTTATTACCAAGACATTTTAGTCTAGCAATCAAATTGTGACTACACTTGTGTTTCTGATACCATAAATAAATCATTGAATTAACTAACTGTAATACATTGTTCTTCATTGATATATAGGTACCTTCAAACCCATTATTGTAACGAGTCTCATAGGCACTGGGTACATATCTTCTTGGTGTCATACCATCGATTATATATATATTAAAGAGTCATTACAGTACAAATCTCGTCGTATTCAGTGTTTTTCAAACAATTACTAATTTAAGGTTAATCGATCCTCGTGTGATGTCATAGGTTTTTGCAAAAAAATTTATAAAATTAAACTTTGCACATGAAAGAAATATATCTTTAGAGGAATTTTATTTACTATATAAAATAAAAAATTTGGTAAACTATTGATATTAAAAAAATGTATATTTTCTATAGATAATCAATTCTTTATAGTTCAAAAAATGTTGTCAAGGGCAATAACTCCTATGCTGGTATTTCTCCTACTGCATGTCTATTATGCATGATTTCCCTAATATCCCCAATTAATTTATACATATTTATGAATTAACAGTTTTCTTAAACTGTTGACATTTAAAATTTGTCATTTCAACAAGATTTTATAGATTTTAATTCTTCTGTACAACGAAAATGTGTGATTTTCTGATGTTAACATATACTTCCGGTTTTTTTGGTCTGACATCTTTAAAAATGTGGCAACATACACATTTTCTATGGTTATTGTTTAAATTTAACTATATTGAATGGAAATTAATACAGTTTTTGCACTTTTAACCATTATTATTGATAAGTCACATGAGGATCGATCAACCTTAAGGTAGTTCCCCCCTCACAAAAGGTCCATTTATATTGGACCTTCATTGAAACTCACCTCTCTTTTTGACCCGTTCCACAAATGCCGAGTTCTGAACAACCTCCCTGCTTTCTCCAGTGATGTAGTAGATGGATTTCTGATTTTCCTTCATTCTGGAGACATACTCTTTCAGGGATGTCATTTCATCTCCAGACTGTGAAGAGTAATACCTTAAGAAATCTGCAATCTTCTTCCTATTTGTGGAGTCCTCATGGATACCAAGCTGAGTAATAAAAAGTTATCAATTGATAAGTGCATTCATTAAATGCAAAATTGAGCAATGTAAGATAGTATCAAAATTCGAGAAATGATTTTTTAAAAGGGACAGAAGCTGCAATAGTGATGGCACCCATTTTTCTCTTAAAATTTCCCAATGGTATAATAATACATAATAATGACTTGTAGAATAAAAAAAAAATTTGTACAAAAACAAGAAAAACTTAAATAACTACGTTAGTGAGAAATATACCCGGAAGAATTGTTGTCTTGCAAGGCAATAATTGTTTAATCACCAATGTCACATATTTATGTGCGTGTTATGAGGTTAAAAAGTGTTTGAAAGAATTAAATACTGATGTTATTACTGAAATATGCGATAGAGAATTTTTTTTAAAATTGGTTTTTATTTACGAAATTTTCACTTCACACATATATCACCGTTGCATGCAAAAATGGTATTTTCACACAACATATTCATTTCGAAATGCGAACCCTATGACATCAAGTATTTCATGTTCATCTTAGTTCTTTTATGTAAGTATATGTAAGATTGGGGGGGGGGGGGGGGGGAGAGAAAGTTACCATTTGGCATTTATAAATTGTTCTCCAGTTTGTTTAAAACATTTAAAAGATGCATGAGGGCTATAGGTCATAGCTAGTGGATTCATGGTTAGTGCTGGTAAAAATTGTGCAAATTGCCCTAGTAGTAGTAAATTGAAGCAAAATCAAGTCAAACCCTGTTGTAACAACAACTAAATTCAGATAGAGTGTCATCTTTAGAATACACAAGAATTCACCACAACTCTAGATCAGTTACCTACCTTCAGGTTTTTGGCAAACTGTTCATATAGTTTCTTATAGTTGTCTTTGTCTTCTGTGAGGTCTTCAATCAGTTCCATGCATTTTTTCACAAGATTTTTTCTAATCACTTTGAGAATTTTGCTCTGTTGCAGCATTTCTCTTGAAATGTTCAGTGGCAGATCCTCAGAATCTACCACACCTCTCACAAAGTTCAGATACTCGGGGATCAGCTCTTCACAGTTGTCCATGATAAACACTCGACGCACATACAACTTTATGTTGTTCTTTTTCTTTTTGTTCTCAAACAAGTCAAATGGAGCTCTCCTTGGGATAAACAACAATGCCCGGAACTCCAACTGTCCCTCTACTGAGAAGTGCTGCAAAATATAAGCATTTTTCAATTCACCCAATTTAACTTGAGAGCTGATGAAGTCCACAACCTGAAGCTCTAAGAATAGTAATTTATTTTCAAAAAAGCACAATGACAAAATAACTTTTACAAGATGCCCATCGGCCACATCTTAAGATTTTCCAAGTAAAACTTTCAGTCAATGATATTAAGATTTGCAAACCACAAGCCATTCGGGCAACCATTTTCAGGAAATCCACATGCTCGAACTCAATTTCACTTGCCTTGCCCCCCCCCCCCCCCCCCCCCCCCCTATGAAATCTGAATAATTTTCAAGACAAATCCGGAACAGACCGAGTGAAGATGCATTATTAATGGGACGAATGACTTTGTTTGGGGCGAGTTATTCTAATTCTATGACTTGAGCATGTGTGTAATATTTATTTACTTCAGATTGTCAAATTAAAACTCCACGAAGGTTGTTTTTTTTTTTTTTTTTTTTTTTTAAATACAAGCCAGTCGGATTTGTTGCCAAGTGGATTTAAAAAGTCTGACAAGAAAATCACTGGCCGTGGGCGTTCAGACTACCACCAATTTCACAGATTGAACTTTAGTCCCTATTGTGACCCCAACCTACCCCAGGGGCCATGATCTTTACAAACTTGAATCTGCACTATGTCAAGAAGCTTTCATGTAAATTTATACTTTTCTAAGTCCAGTGTTTCTTAAAGATTTTCCGCCTATATTTGCATGTAAAACTTTGATCCCCTATTGTGGCCCTAGGCATCCTACCCCCCGAGGTCATAATCTAACAAACTTGAATCTGCACAATGTCAGGAAACTTTCATCTCTTCTGGCCCAGTGGTTTGAGATTTTTAAATGACCCCACCATATTATTGCATTTTAGTGATATTTCCCCTTTGAAGAGGGGATGGCTCTTCATTGGATCAATCTTGAAAGCCCGTCACCCAAGGATGCTTTGTGCCAAGTTTGATGGATATTGGCCCAGTGGTTCTGGAGAAGTGGAAAATATAAAGTTTCCAGACAGACAGACTGACGGCGATCAGAAAAGCTCACCTGAGCTAAAAAAAAAAAAAAAAAAACCCACTGAAATCCTAAATATTGATGCCCTCCCCTTCTTGCCACTTAGCTAAATGAAGTTGGAAAAAAAAAAAAAGAACAAAAACCCTCCCCTTCTTGCCACTTAGCTAAATGAAGTTGGAAAAAAAAAAAAAGAACAAAACCCCCAAATTCTCTTACCTTTACAGCCAAATGGTCCTCCCAGTCATTGGTTAGGGATTTGTAAAACTCGCCATATTCTTCCTGGGTAATGTCATCTGGGTTCCTGGTCCAGATGGGCTTCGTTTTGTTCAATTCCTCATCTTCAGTGTATTTCTCTTTGATCTTTTTCTTTTTCTTCTTATCTTTGTCTTTGTTGTCATCCTCTTCATCCTCATCTAGATCTTCCACCTTGGGCTTGTCTTCCTCCTCTTCTGCCTTATCTTCTTTTTTCTCCTCCTCCTCTTCATCATCAGACACTTCCTTGTCACGTTCTTTCTCCACCAACAGCTTGATTGGATACCCAATAAACTGACTGTGTTTCTTAACCACTTCTTTGACTCTTTTCTCCTCAATATATTCAACCTGGTCTTCTTTCAGGAACAAAGTGATCTTAGTTCCACGACCCATAGTATTATCTAAAAATATTGAGATACATGTATCATGTGTATTGAAAATGCCTAGACAAATTTGCACACGATATTGGTACAAGTAAAGTTCTCAGCTCGGCTAATGCAATGTTGTACCATGCAACATTTTAAAACTTGTCTCCATTACAATTTTGCAAGTAAGCAAGATAAATCTGTAATTACCACTTGAACAATAGAACTAGAGGTGCGCGGTATTACCGGTATACCGGTATTTTTCTGGTACCGGTATGTACCGCGGTACACGAGGCGAAATACCGGTATATTCAAGTCTGATAACTCTTAACAAAAATAGAAAATTGAAACAAGAAAAAATAATTAAAGAAATTTGTGTACGCAGTGACTCACTTTATTTACATCGTTCCCTCGTTGTGATGCAATGAAAGGTAAGTCTAATAACTGTACACAATCGGTAAAACATACGAAGTATAAATTGCGATGATTTGATTATTAATGATATGAAAACAAATCAAAATTAAAGAAAAAAATAATAGAAAACATTTCATTTAGTTATTATTTTAATATATAAGGTAGATTATAAAAATTGTTTTTATGTTGTTTGGTTTATGCTGGTCGAATACCATTTCCGCCTCTTAGGCAAACCCCAAGTAAAAAATAAAATAAAATGGCAGATGCAGACTTGTGCGTTCGAAACCACCGTTCGTCGCGCGAGTACAAATTCCTGCCGATTCTGAACGCCGAGTTAATGGGTTTGAGGTGCAAGAATGTAGGAATTGTGGTCCAAGAACAAGAACACGTTCGTGCGCACATGTTCTCGTTATTCTCTTTAGAGAAGTGGACAGGCGTATTCTACATGTAGAAGTTCTCGTCATTCGCGACCCTAAGAACTTCTAGACTTTGAGATCGTGTCAAATAAAATCCACAGGTTTCCCCCTATTAATTATTTTAATAGTCGTTCCAGTCAGTAGTCTAGTCACAGTCGATTCTAGTCATGATACAGAAACACTGCTATATTGTATGTACGTTATACTTTTATGTTTGGATTAAACTTTTGTTCTGTTAACTGGTTTAAGATTTAAATAAGATATTTTCCTTATCATTTATATTTGAATAAATTAAATGCAATTTACAATCAATAAACTAATAACAGCTCATTATATACAATAAATCACAACTAAAATCCACTAAAACTGAATCATACAATTAAAAGATTAAATCTGCGGTATACCGTGGTATGTACTGCGGTATTTTGCAAATACCACGGTACACCGCGGTACCTTTATTTTCTGCGGTACCCAACTCTAAATAGAACCAAGAAGATTTAACTTGTATGAACCTTGAAAGAGTGACATAAACACTTCTTCAATCATTCGAATGTCATTCTAATTCCTGTTCTTCCTACTTTGAACCAAAAAAAAAAAAAAAAATCAAATGAAGAGCAGTGCCAACATTATTCCTAGAGTAGCCTCCCCATATTATTTATAAAACATTACAAACATCAGGGAAGGGGTAATTGAAAGATGCAATTGCAAAATAGTTGTATTTAGATACAATCCAAAATAGTGAAGTATTTTAAATTACACTCTTTATTCAAACCTGAAAGTTTGAAAATGATGGAATGAAAGTGTCTGATAATAATGCTGTAACAAGACTGTTTATGCAATAATCAAGAGTGCGTTTGAGATCACTGTACAAGTACAAATTCCTGTCGATCCGAATGCAAATGTGCAACCCAAGAATGGATTTGATGTGCAAGAACTTGCACCACCACTAAATGTCTCGTATGTCTGATCTACTTGATGTGCAAGAACTTGCACCACTACTTTAAATGTCTCGTTGTGTATGATCTACTTGATGTACAAGAATTCGCACCACCACTAAATGTCTTGTTATGTCTGATCTACTTGATGTACAAGAATTCGCACCACCACTAAATGTCTTGCTATGTCTGATCTACTTGATGCAACGTGGTCAGGGTTGTCACCAACGCAAAAATCCTAGACACAGAAAATTTATTTGCGACACCAGTTTGACCGACATGGCGATTTCTGCGGACGCGTCTCTGACGAGAGAGTAAAAATCATAATTTTACTTAAAAGCTCTGATATTGTCAAGCTGCTTACAAGCCATGAGGTCGTTATTTGTCTTCAATAATTTCTAGTGACAACCCCGACGGTCACAGTGCCCAGGGCTATAGGTCAAGACCTAATTTTGTTTAGTTGTAAACCCCTCTCATACCCCAGAACAAAGCACAGGTAGGAATACAGGAGTTAAAGATCACTTCCTCCAAATATACACAACTTATAATGTACTGGATGAATTTCACACCCCAGAAAATGCATTTGGAAATTCTAAAGCCAATTTTTAGCAGATTTCCTCGAAAAGTTTGAAGATAACTCAAAGCAGGCTTTGCGGTCAAGTTTAAGACCTTTTGAAATAAACTTCAGTAATTGAAATGTATTTAATCACATTCTTCCAAGTAATTGAGAGAAATTACATTTGTTAAAATCAATGTAATTAACCCCATCCCTAGCAAACAGTTCAAATTCATCAATTTGAAAAATCTATGCACACACCACATGTGCAGTCAGTATACAGACACAAAATATGCTACTTTAGGCTTAATATAAAAATTTATTTGTTTGATGTACTCCGACCGACCCGTGAAATTTGCCCCGACCCAATCGTTTTTTCAACACTTCAAAATTTTAATTTTTAAATTTTTTTTTGCTCCCTGGAAAGTAGACATTCTTCGAATTAGTTTTAAACTTGATGTCATTTTTTTGGACTAGTTGTTTTACAGAATTTTTGTTATGTACACTGTATCAAAATGTTCTTTGGGCGTCTTTCGTTTCTACTTTCACTTTGATAATGACCATATGTTAATCCGGGAACTTTTCAAACACTCATCTATATGAATGATGAAATATACCGCATCTCTGCCCCAAATTACCACATTATCTACCAACAAGATGGAACAAGCAGCTATGAACTCCCCCGTCGAGGCTGATCGTATTTGTGTACAAAAGTTTGAAAGCCATGTTACTCAAATCAAAAATCACGCGAGATAGCGCACCAAAATTATGGCGGACCGCGAGTCTGCGTTCAAGTTGATAGTCTATATATATTTCTGTAAAAGCACGCATAAAATTTTGTTATGGGATTATTTAAATGTTATGACGATTTAATAGGTGAAAGGCACTTTTACTTTGCTCTTAAACCGAGACACACGAATGGAACATGATCGTCACAACTGAACGATGCAGAGAAGTCGGCATTAAAATTATATTGGGCAATATTAAAACTAATTGTAAATTGCCGTCATCATGTAATTCACTTGGATATTCATGGATCACATTAAAGTGTTTAAGTGATTACTATTATGAATGTCAAACCACAAATAGAAGAATTAATCGGTGGTAATAAAAAGGGGTGTCAATTCATTTCTTAACAACGTTTACTGGTAGAGGTCCTCATCCGTGACGAATACAAAACGTCCTGAGAAAATTTCAGAAGCACTGGAAGATTTACGTGTATATATATAATATACAATGTGTACAAAATGAATGTTCTAAACTCTATTCTGTCTGGCAGCGTTATGTGTTTAATGAAAACATCAGTAAATTTGTAAATCTGATTTTCAAGACATTAAAAAAAAATTAAAAAAATACCGACCTACCTACCCAACATGAAAAATGTGGGTTGGAGTACATCAAACAATTTTTTTTTTAAATGATGGCCTTACCTGTTGCAGTTCTGACAGTGAAGGAACCACCTGCAGACGATTCCCAGATGTATTGTTCATCATCATTGTTCTTCGTCTCCACCACAACTCGGTCTGCTACCAGGTATGCAGAGTAGAAACCCACACCAAACTGACCAATCATGGAAATGTCGGCTCCAGCCTGCAGAGCTTCCATGAATGCTTTGGTTCCAGATTTGGCAATGGTTCCCAGATTATTCACAAGATCAGCCTTTGTCATTCCGATTCCTGTGTCATAGAGGGTTAGGGTCTTGCTTTCTTTGTCTGGAACAATGCGGATTTCCAAGTCCTTTCCAGAGTCCAATCTTGAGGGATCCGTAAGACTTTCATAGCGGATTTTGTCAAGGGCATCGGAGGCATTGGAAATCAACTCTCTCAAAAAAATTTCTTTGTTTGAGTAGAATGTATTGATGATCAAGCTCATCAACTGAGCAATTTCAGCTTGGAAGGCAAAGGTCTCAACTTCACCATCTTCCATCTGATCTGGCTCTGGCATCTGTAAAGAAAGCACAACCAATGTTGAAGCACAATCTTCCAATACTTAGTACAGCTTCAAATGTTGCAAAATCAGACCAAACTTACAATCGGTTATTTAATTGAATCAGCAGCATACAATTGATTAAATAATTGATAGTTTGAACTTCCACTTATGGCTGCATTCTGAATAAATGAAATCCTAATGAACAGATAAATGTTCCAGCCTAGTGATGGGCAATCGGGAAAATAATATAATATCGATGATCGGATTAATTGGATGTACCTTTTCGATTGATTAATCGACAAATAATCCAATTTTAATGATTTCAAATTTATGGCATAAATATATTAAATTTACTTTGTTTTACCCTAGATATTAAGTTAATTAGAATAAAATCATTAGATTGATTGTATCAATGCCTCTCCCGAGAATTTTTCCACTCATATGGAGACGTCTAAAAATCATAATTAGAAATTTGAAGTTAATAATCCCATACTTTCGATTTTATTTTCCCAGGATAGAGATACATGTAGATCTCTCGACTTTTGTTGTTCTCGTGGGATTCGGGTTAGAATAGAGCCTCATTACCCCTTCCTTGTAAGAGGCAAAATCTGAAACCCCATGTCACAACAGGTGTGGCACAATAAAGATCCCTCCCTATTCAAAGACGGTAAGCGCAGCGCATAGGCCTAAATTTTGTAGGCTTTTACAGACAATTGTGACGTCTCCATGCGAGTGAAAAATTCAAGAGAAACGTTAAACAATCATTTAATCTCATCGGATGATTCAGCTTCGTCAGCCATTTTTTATTTTATATAAGTCTCGGCAGGAATATTCGTATTATAAATAGAAAAAATGGGTCTCAGACTCAGGCCAGGTTGCAATATTTAGAGTAAATAATTTGGGCAGGGATTTATTTGGTGGTAGTTATCTGTTGCCCCGCTTGACTTACTGCTAATAATGCAGTCACGGACAACGACATGTCTCTTACTGTTACCGTGAATAGTCACATTTCCACGTTTGAAAGATGTACTCGGTCGTGGCGAAATAGGACAATGGATGTCTAGAAATTGTGGACGTTGCTGGCTTATTGGCCTCACAAATTCTGCAAAACATTTTGCCATCACGAAAATTTCCTCTGCCATTTCAGGACTGGGGTTCTTCCTTTACTTTTGCATTTCTCTTTAGACATTGCTACGCCATCTTTTGATGCAGAACTTTCCCCGTGTGATTCTTGAATTTCTTTGTTACATGTACAAGGCTGAGGCTTCTGTTTTTTACTATTGATAAATCCAAAGTGCTCTAAACCTCGTTTTCCCGACATCTTGATTGTTTTGACCGAGACTAAAAATATTTATTCAGACTTCCGATCCCGCTTCTAAAATTTTACTGGTTGCCCAAATTTTCTTCACTCGCGAAAATGCGACTTAATTATAATCTCTAGTCGCAAAATTGATTTTCTGGTCGCAAATGCGACCGTTTTACTCGCAACTTGGAGCACTGCTGATATATGTAATATTAAGTAATAATAACTAAAATGAACAATAACTTCTGGTGCTTGAATTGTATATGATTATATGATAAAGAAACAGAATTTCTCTATTTATATTGCAAATTTACAACTCATGCCCAGGAAATTTGACATTCATATATAATTGAATTTTTCCTCAGAGGTAGTGCAACTAAATTTAACCACAAAAGATAATCTCATTTACCTTTTTCAAGTTGAACTCTATTTTTAGTAACAACTTTTTGCTGTAGCGCCCATATTCGACAAAGGTCAGACTTCAAAAAAACCTAGTGCATAACTTCAATATATATACTTACTTTCTGCAAAGTTTTAAGGTTGTACATAACTGTATGAGGAGTTGATTTCACAAAATTTCCCCAACCGCCCGCCCGCACTTCACCATACTATAGACCGGATTTGCACTTTGTGCAACCCGGCCAAAAATACCGACATCGGTGATTTTCGATTTTTAAAATGACAATCGATTGTCGGCGACAATCAGTACATCGCTATTCCAGCCACACTAAAAACTCACTAGGGACAGAAGAAACAAGAATTCCAATTACCATTGCAGCAAGCTCAAACTGAAATTGTCATTTAATTATCATGGCCCCCAGATACATTGACAAATTTTCTCTCATTAACATTATGTACATCATTGAGATTTTGTTTTTAAATTGAACTTTGATATTTGTTACCCTCAGAATTTCAGTTCAATAGAAAATTGGAGGGTATTATTTCCGTAATAAAATAAAGTTAGGCATAATTTTTTTTTTTGATTACTTGGTTCTCAGGCCCACCTGCATCTCTTTCAACAATGCACATTACCCATTTTTATTATTAAATGAATAAAATAAAATTTCTCTAATGCGCTTGTAGGGAGCTAAAAAAATTTTTTCGGAAACCCTCACCTCAGTTTAGATACTCCTGTCAGTAAAATGTTGACCACTATTATATGTAGGGTCAGGCTAATAACAAAATGGCCAACACTATAGGATTTAACTAAAATCCGAAAAACAGTCTTCACGAAAACTCAGTGGTCCGAAGACAGAGGCCAGTGAATTTTACATTCCGAAAACTTTATTATCAATTTAACATCGATTATTTTCTTTAAAAATGAAATTAACACATTAAATAATTTTTAGAATAAGTGAATAATATTTACACAAGGTGTGACTTCCCATTTATATTTAATGTTAAATATTGATTTTTTTAAAGATTTTTAAGTAAACTTCACCAAAAACATTTGTTGTTATATGATTATTTTATACATCTACACCATTTCAATTTACTACGATTTCCCCCCAAATTTGAGGAAAATGTCGCTATTTTTCCTCCATTCAAAGGGAGGGGGTGGTATTTTGGAAAAAAAATAAAAATTAAATCACCATGTTCTTGAACTTCCCTAAAGGCCAATTCAACTTGATTATCATCCCTGACCGCCCCTTAATAAAATTGACCTGCCCTAAATGTTTTACTTTGCGATTTTCAGAAAATTTTCATGCCAAGACTCCGGTATTTACACTTCTAGTGTAGCAACATGAAAAATGATTTCTCATGTTCTTGTGGGTGTAAATGAAAGGAAGGGATTAATGCTCTTCATATCTTAAAAGAAGTTTAGTATCTTTTTGTGTTTGAAATTAAAGCTAACCTAGAATTCGTCTTTGAAATGAGCATAAACTGATACCCATCTGGCATTAAATGATGCACTTCTGTTGACAAAAATTCATTTTGTCATTAATATTTTTCTAAGAAAATAAAAAATTAAATCCTCCCACTTGATGATTATCTACTAATTCAGTTGAATTGACCTAACCTTCGAATTTAACTTTAATGCACCATTTGCATTACTGTTGCTAGGTGGCCCTTCATCCGGAAAGGTTTATATTTTGCGACTTTGTTGCCCAAGGGTATAGAGTTACAAACAAATCTGCCATAGTTTTCCCCAGCCATCATTATGCAAATCCCTTAATAATACTAACTCTTCTACTGGGTACCATCAACCTGTTTATTTCTGTGCTGAACAAAAAAAACCACATGCTTTGTTTTATTAACCAGCAAAATTGGCACTATATGGAACTGGCATGATCTTTACTTGCGCTCACCATTTTGAAATGAACTAAAATACAAAACCAACTTGGTCCTTGTTATCTGCCATTTTTATTTCCAGATTTGAAAGCGACTTTCGATTACAAAATTTTATTATCAATAATCGGAAAGGGTAAACTAATCAGTTTTCGATAATAATGGATCATCGTCCCATCAGTCATCACTAGTGATAACTCTTATTTAACCTAACTGAAAATATAACTTTATAGCCACATGCTGCAAACAAAGCTGCTATGACTATTTCGTGAATATCCTCGTACAAATTTGATCTGCCATACTGTCTTTTCAATGCCTCAATAAGAAATGTTTTAATTAAGTTATTACTGCGCTTTATGAAGACTACTAGTTAAACCAATTACAGTTGGTAATCTGGATTTAGAATAAAAATAGGGTCAGCCCATAAAATGTAGGGTCAATGGTAACCGGAAACACTTTTTTTCCGCCTCATAAAAGTAACTATGGTAACCGGACAATTTTTTTTGCCTCATTAAATCGAAAGATCTTGTCATTTATTTCTATGTGCGAGTGAACAAAGGAAAAAAACAAAAGAAAAAGACCCCTCCCCCCTTTTTTTTAGTTTCGAAACACGAGACCACGATAAATCTAAACTTTAACAAGAGGCCCAGGGGCTTTATAGGTCACCCGAGTATCATGTAACAACCTTCCAATGTTTGAATTAGGTTTGTGTTTAAATATAAGAATTTTACTTTTGGATGGAAGAAACATTGAATAGCTATGTGGTCATGAAGTACAGGTGTCATTTTTATGTTCAATCAATAATCCTTTTTAAAAAACTAGGTCTGAGACATCATAAAGAAAAGGGTTATTTACTCCTTAGATAAAACCAATGTAAGATTTTCAAAGAATTTCTACATTTTCACTATATGACCAATAGAGCCCCACCCTAACACAAGAACCCCTGCCCCAGGGGCCATGAATTTCACAATTTTGGTAGAGGGCTCAACGCTCATTATAATTTAGCTGCAATAATGTAGCCCTATCCAATTTTTTTTTTATTCTGACGTTTTCGGGATAGGGCTACAATTCCATAGGATCTCCGTAATGGTGCAAAATAATTTTATGAATAACCGATAATAAACTCTGTGTATTAGTCCCAAATGTTGTTTACACCAAAAGGAGTACCAACTTTGTGCTCAGGCATGTCTAATAAAGGTGTTTTTCATTAAATATAATGTACAGCGCAAAATTCTTCATCTGCTCCGCCATGCTTGTTATCGCGAGATCTCGTAGGTGGATCTAATGAAAAGCCTAAAGTGACAATCAGCGCAAAAATGTAGTTACTCGAGCCACTTCGACAAAGAAAGGAAAATCATATTGTTGCAGAAAGAATTTACACTCTGCTAATCGGTTTTTAACTTGATATTAAATTCAAACCTTTTCAATACCGACGAAATAGCTTTCGCCTCCATACTTGTCCATTGATGTAAATACTACCTTATATGGCATATGCAAATGACTTGACAACCGGAAGTTGAAACTTCAGTACATCAAACATGGCGCACAAATATGAATCGAGATATTGGAATTTATCGAAATTGTTGAAAACGGTAGAATAGAGCCTCACAAATCTAAAGTTGCAGGTTGTAAATTTATATATTGACTAAGAAACATAGAATATCATTTTATTTACCTAAAGAAAGTCAGGAAATGTTTAGAATGAGCGCAAATGTTGCGGGAGTGAATCACTCCCGCATTTGCACCATTACGGAGATCCTAAGGAGTTGTAGCCCTCTCCCAAAAAAAAAAAAAAAAAAAAAAATCAGAGAGGGCTACATTATTGCAGCTAATTATAATTATGCCCCCAGTTTGGCTTCTTGATGTCCAGGAGTAAAGAAGAAGATTTTTTAAAATTGCACTCATTTTGATGGGTTTTTCCCCATCCCTCAGGCCCCAGGGGGGCAGGGACCACGAATTTCACAATTTTTGTTCCCCTCCACCCACAGATGCTATATGCCAAAATTGGTTGAAATTGGTTCAGGGGTTTCAGAGAAGAAGCTGAAAATGTTCAAATGTTAACGCACGACGAAGGACAAAAACAGATAGCAATAGGTCACCTGAATGATTCAGGTGACCTAAAAATTTCAGGGGGATGGGCAAACAGTTCAATTGTTGAGGGAAAATCAACACATTGGACTTGGAACTTCGAAGAACTATCACTATCAGAGAAAATACAGTTGAAACAATGTTCCATACCTCACATTTTCTATGTCCATTAACATTTTTCAGACTTGCACATTTTTCAATATACTTTCTATATTACATCATTTTAACTAAAACCAAACCACGTGCGTTTTGGCCATGTGTGTAAGCAACAGAGTTTGCAAAGACGTTTTACCAAGATATTCACGTTTACCGCAACTGGGCTCATAACATATTCCTTTTAAAAATAATAATTAAAATAAATCTTGCAAGAAATTACCTTGAATTGATTTCTTTGTTAGGAGGAAGATCGTTCCTTCTTTCGCCGGCTGCAACTCACGTTGACTATGGAGGTAGTGAGTGAAGCGGTGTGATATATCAATGAAAAACCTAAAATAAGAATGGGGTGTATTTTGGTTCGTTGAACGTTAATATTTTTTCCTACCGTAGATTAGTAAAATTTCAAGTCAATGCTGCTCCTATTCTTTACTATTATTCTAAGTTCTAGCACTTCCCAATTAGATCTATTTATTCATTGCGTAGTCATAGTCAATTTATATAAGTGAGTTGGTCTGGTCTAGAAATTTCGAGAGGATATGACATCATTCAAAGCAGGAAGCCAGCCGAGTGAACTTTCCAGAAAGATCCAGACCCAAAAATCTCTACCAGAGGGCGCAACGCAAGCATCCGTTAATGTAGTCTAGGTCACCTACACGTTTGTCAATGCAGTGTTCTACGCGACAAGTGGGAAGTCAAACGGCTTGCGTGACCTAGGCTACCGTTAATGCTCCTAATCGTATCAACTCGGCCATTTCCGTAAGCGGTAATTAACCTTCCGCTAGCCCAAATGGTTTACGATCGCTAGTACCTTAGTTGACCTCGCTTCGTCAATCTCTCACCAGAGGGCGTTACGCTACAGTGTAAAGTGAAAGTGAAGCTTGGGTAGCGCGCCCTCTGGTGAGAGAATGCTCTCTTCGTGTATAGTACCAATCAGCGCGGCGGGATACCAGTTTAGCCCCCCCCCCCCCCTTTTTATCTGAAAAAAAAAAAACACCCACAGACAATCAAATACCACATATAGCTATATGACATATTTGTGATTCATTATCCGGTCTGGGTCTATGGATTTTTTTTTACTCGTTATTCGAATTGGAAATGTCTACTATATTAAACTGGTTCTCCACTGGTTAGAAGCGAGGACATAAGAGTACCAGTTTAGTCCATTCTGAAAAAATCCGGCCGAATCAAGTATGCTAATATTTTGTTTCCGGTTTGACGATCTAGCGTGTTGACAACAACCAACACTCATTACTGACTCAACAGGCGCAGCTATGCAGTATGAGACTATGCAGGATGCAGGTCCAAAAGTTCCTACCGATGAATAGTTTCCGTGTAAAATTCATCTTCACAATAATGTCAGGACGACTGAAATGAGGCTGATCATAAGATCATTGCAGAATATTTAATGCAAAGCAATTATGAGAAATTGTGTCGACGAAAGAGTTGCATTTGAATGTAGAACTTGTAATAAGAGGAAGAAAACAATGAAAAGGTGTACAAGATGTCGACTAGTCTATTACTGGTACTATAATATTGATTGAAGATAAAATACACTACAAAGTTTTTTACTATAATAATATGCTTTCCAGGGCAAGCGGTAAATTTAGTACGGCCGAAAATCCCATGTAGCGATTTTTTCGAGGTTTCTCTCTTAATGCTGCATGTAATAAAGTATAATTTGCAGATGTTACTGTTAGTAACCTAGGTACATAAAAATCATAAACTTTTCCTGAGAATTGTTCTACAAAAGTACCAAACCAGAGTTTTCACATGCCAAAAAGCAGTAAATCTAGTACGATTTATAAATGTCGGAACCCAAACACGGTCAAAGACACTGACCGATTTCCACAGCCCCTTTGTAAATACTGGGTTTTAAAGTGATCCTATTCATGCAAAAAATATTGATTTAAGACTACATTTTATGTTTCTATCATTATTTCCATAACACAGAATAATAAAAACTGCTGTATATTTTGTAATCGTGATATTGTTTTAATCGGATAGTTGGTGAAATGGGTAGTAAAAACCGGGCCGGGCCTGGTCAGATCACCTTCGAAATCCGAATTTTTTAGTTTTCTTCGTTGATATGTCATTGTTTCTATTGAAACTTACAGAATATATTCTCAATGATACATTTAGTCTTCGCCACAAATTTTAGCACATAATATTACCTATAGGTAAGAAATTCAATGATTGGTTGGTAAAATGGGTAGTGAGACCAAAACACACATTATTGCATATTTTCTGTATAATATGCATCTGCTGCTGAAAACCTAGCATTTTTTCAATTCACATAGAGTTGAATTTGATACTTAATGCATTATTTGACCATTTAAATGCCTTTTATCTTAATTATCGGCGATTTTTCCAAACCCGGGCCAAAAGGAAACCGGATGCGGTCAACCTGGGCCGGCGTTATTTATTCAGATTTATTAATTATCCAATAATAATGGTCCTAAAAAAATATCACCGACTGATAAATTATGCCTAGTTTATGAATATTTAAATTGAAGATAGAGTTTAAAGAGGATTATATGGAGAGCAATTAATTACTATGGATACCCTGCCTGATTAAAATAAAAAAATAAAAAATCGTAATTTATTAAAAATTAAAAACATTTTAACCATAATAATTATGATCTGTATAATAATGACTTAAAATATTGTATTTATAGTGCTAGTATTCATTTCTTCCATTAATAAAAGATATATAATTTAAAAACATTTTAAAACGCCAAGATATGAAGTGTGCATAATCATAATACAAAATGATGGTATTATATATCTAATTTTTAAATGAAACAATTAACAACACAGTATATGTACATAAATTTTATTTTCAAAATGGCACTCGAGTAAGTCTGCATATGCTTGTTAAATTTGAGGATCATGAAAATTGCAATTTTGGTAGGCCTCCCTGCTCTACATCACTATGCATTTAGTTTTTTTTTTACATATATTTGGTGGTAGAGAAGAAGATTGTTGAAAATTATTCAATTTTGTGGCAGTTTTTGCCCTGCCTTTAAGGCTCAAGGGATGTAGGAGTCCTGAAATTTACCATTTATGTCCCATTTGTCCCAAAGATGCTTCATACCAAATTTGAAAGGAATTGGAATGATCATACTTATCAAGAAGTTAAAAATGTTCAATTGTTAACGCATGATGACAGACGACAAACAATTGCAATGTCACCCGAGACCTAAAAATCGTAGAAACGACTTTTTAAATCGTAGAAACGACTTTTTACATCGTTTCTACCATTTTATAAATCGTAGAAACGATTATTTTTATTTTTTCTGCTAGGTTAAATTGGCACGAATACGCCGTCGTAAGTAACTTAATGATAGTTGGGTTAAAATTTAAATTAAAAAGATGGTTCTTATGAAGACACCTCCAAGTGGTAAGAACCGTGCAATGTCACGTTTCATGAGATCGTACACGTGATAGCTAACATCCTCATTTTATTCGGAATTTTAATATCTGGCCCGGGTTACCATATCCGGTTTCCTTTTGGCACGGGTTTTAATAAATCGTGAATATTAAATATACAAGACTCGCATAACAAGTGCTACAGCATTTTGGTGATAAATTATCGTAATATTTATCTAAATCATGTGTAGTTTCATTGTTATGTCACATAGTTCAATCGTAATCGCAGAAAAATGTGTATTTTTCCTCGCTACCCATTTAACCAACCTGGAATAAACAAATGTTGATATTTTCACAGTGAAGCAAAATTATGCCGTAATTTTTGTAGCGAAGATCCAATGTATCATCCAGATTATGATTAAGAAGTTTCACACCAAACAAAAATAAAATAACGAAGAAAACTAAAAAATTCAGATTACAAAGGTGATCTGACCCGGCCCAGCCCGGTTTTTACTACCCATTTTACCAACTATCTTTTAATCGGAACAAGTAGGTCCCCTTAGTTTGGTAAATTCGTACCTAAACATGCGTACATGTAAAACGATAGTTGAGGATGTCTGTTGGTAATTAGTAATGATTATAACATTAACCATTGATTCCGTTGCCAGCTCTGGCCACGCAAAGGTTCCTCATTCACCCAGTTATGTTATTTTGAATAAAAATCTAAACTCCGAAAATAAAGAAACTATACTCCCTAAAGTAAATAATGTAACCCAAAAAGTGTGCTTTTACAATATTTTGTCATTTTGATTAAGAGAGAAAAGGGAATTGTGATAGTACAGTCTTTAATCGTCTTGATGATGGAATGATAATGTTAAAATTTGTCGTTTCTGTTCGATAAATATAAATATCATGATTACTTTAAATCACACTTTGTATGCATTAGTAGCCTACACTGCATCAAAATAATAATTGAATTATAAAATTATTCAATTAATTCAGTAATGAATATGCTTCAACAACGAAGTTTAAAAAGAAGCACACAATAGTGTATATATCAAAGGGGATTTAAATATTGCAAAAGAGTGCATGTACTACACATGTATAATTACAAAATATGTAGGATGACGCAATAAAATGCGCATATAAATGCACCATATGTGCAATTGCGATTTATTTAAGTTACCTTAGATATCTAGAACTCAGTCTGATTCAATATTGTCTAAAATGCTAAAACGCGGACTTTCGGTAGATCACAAGATCAGCGACCGTGTTCAGGTTTCGGCATTTATAAAGCGTACCGCTTTTTGTATCCGAAAACTTTGGTTCTTTATGGAATTCTCAGAAAAAGTTATATGATTCTTGTTTGATAGATCACAAACAGCTATCGCAATAAGTTTGATGTCATTCTACCAACTATTAAGAGAGAAATCATGCAAAAATTGTTATCCGGGACCTTTGGGTTTCGGTAGTACTACATTTACTGCTTGCCGCTTTCCAGTGAATTATAAATCATTAAAGGAATTCTTACTATGTTTATGAAGCAGGCCTGGGGTAATGGCAATGTAATGGGAGTGAAATGGGCCACAAGTATTAAAATTGTAATGTATTGTAATACATATACTTAAAGAAATTTAAATGTACTGTAATAGCTGTGTAATGCACATAAATATAATTACATTTACATTACTTTAAATATTTGAAAAGATCAACTTCATGTTATATTTCTTTATAGCTGTATGTTCCTATGTCATTTTTGTACATAATTACTTTAAAGCAGATTAATTAGTTTTCAAAGTTATTTACTTTCCCTTGATTACCATCATCGGATACCCATGGGTGATCTCGTTTTTTACTCATCACACGGGTGATGTGTAAAAGATGAGATCACCTGTGGATATCCAACGTTGTTAATTACATGCTTGAAAACATTTCCATGTAAAAGAAAACAGTGAGAAGATTATTTAAAAAGTAAATAGTAGTGGGTACACAAATCATGCATTGTCTGTTAGGCATCTATAAATAGCCCCACACGGGTCAGGGGAATCCCAACATGATGTACACATATATAAATCAAACATAACTGTCTAGTAACTTTGAGGCTGAAACAAAGAATTGCTAAGAGGTAATTGATATTTTTATTTGTCGTAAACTTATGGCACTGCACTGTTGTAACAAAATACACAGCTTTACACAAATAACATCACCAATGATCTAAAAGTCTGAACTGAACACTTGACTTTACTTGAAATGGCCAAGTGATGATTGTTTGTAAACACCGATTTAAAATCAAATATTTCTGTTTAAAACCAGTTAAATAATGTATGACATATCATACACCGTCATAAATACATACGTGCAACCTTTTTACAAGGTGGGAAAATTGTCGAAATTCAGACCATACAACTTTAAGAGTTAACAGTATTTAATGAACAACATTAAATTTAAGTTCTAATACCCAAGTAAGTAAGTCACCACTTCAAATATTTATTGAATGTTTCCATAGGGCTATTTGTAAGGTGTCAAAGTAGACGGTTGTGAAATGTTTTCAGAAATTGCTCTTTCTTTCAGATATTCTCTGAAAGAAAACTTGAAACATTGATGAAAATCAAATGCAATGAATAACTTAGATGTGTTTTCAAACATTTGTGTGCTTAATATGTTACTGTATAATTAAAATTCATAAATCATTATAAAGAAATAATTTTTCTGGCATTTCTTTAATATCAGTATGTAATGTAATGCACTCTCAAGTGATGTGTAATTTAATGCATTACATATCAAAATAGGGGTAATGGTAATGTTGAATTTTGTAAGTAATGGTAATGTAATGCATTACATTGCTATGTAATTGACCCTAGGCCTGTTACATACTACCTATAGATACCGTTACAGCGTTACACAGGCACAGCGAGATCATAAGATGTCTACAGTCTCAAACATTTACATCATACTCCTCTTTATCTGATGTTTTATGCTAGTGTTTATATGATATATGAACAGCTTAAAGGTTTAGAAAGCATTGCATTGGGAATGGAGGCAAACCTTGATTTGCATCAATTTGGATATTGAGGGAAATCTAGATTTTAATTTTTTGTATTTGATCAAAGTCCAGTGACATTTTGGGACGAATATTGTGATGCACAAATCTTTTAATTTCTGTGAAATTGTGCTTGTTTTGACATTTCAATACCAGTGTTTGAATAAAATTGTACACAAACATATTGGTTTGACTCCTGGAGCTATAGTGGAGCATATAGTAATCATATTGATATACAAGCATCAATCCTAATGTAGATTGATTGAAATTTGAGTACATGATCTTGATTCTGTAGGGGTGCATAGTATTGTATAGGAAAATTTTTTTTTAAAAATTTTCTCATGAGTTGCAGGAGTATAGTACGTCAAAGTTACAATATGCAGTGTCACCTAAGTGCACATTAATTCCTAGAACCGGTCGAAGCGGAAAGTAAATTTCCAGACATGAATTATGAAGGACTGCTACGAGATTTGGTGAAGGGGTCAGTCCAAATATTCAGCCGAGCCGAATCTCAACCGAGATTAGGGTCAGGAGGGACCACAAGAGAGGTTTAAAGGGTGTAGTTAATCATATTAATATGCAAGCATCAATCCTAATGTAGATCAATTGAAATTTGAGTATATCTTGATCCCTTGATTCAGTAGGACAAAAGGGGTTAAAGTTTTACATGGGAATGCATGTATCTAAGAACATTCTTTGAAAATTAAGCTTCTCATAAACCACAAGGGTTTAGTTTTTAAATTGATATGAAAGCATCCTCATATGGTGTAGATACAAATTTTTCACACCTAATTAAGTCAGCATTTTTCTTGTCAATCAACTGCTCAAGGGTGGAGATATGGTAGTGATTTTAAGTTTTATACAGGGATATATAGAAAAAAAGCCTCTCTGTAAGTGAATATACTTTAAACATGATCGTAAATTTTTGTCTTCAAATTATGCAAGCATCCTCATTTAATATAAATTTTATCGTTTTTTCACACCTTACCCTTTGGGTTCAAGGTGCACTCATGAATGGAGGAAGCATAAATGGAAATCCAGGGATATTGTTTTACATGGGTAAAATGTGGTAGGTCAGGTGAGCAATGTACTCTATGGGCCTTTTGTCACCGGTTTTATTACTGGCTATGCAAGTCATGTAATATTTACATTTTCAATGTTTGCTGAAGATGTCTTTAACAATTGTAATAATAGCCATTTCCTCATCAATGCAATGCAGTAATATGAACAATGTGCATATGACTCTATAGGAATATAGTATATTTAGTTCAATGGTTGGGAATTTGAACAGAAATACAGTGCTCCCTCGACAGTTTGGACAAGGTATGCAAGTGGCTAGGTTAATTACGAATAATTGCAGTATTGAACTCGAGAATTTAAATGTTTATACAGAGAGGAGTCTAAAAAACTTTATGGTATTGAATTTCTTTTGATTGCTCAGTGAATTGTCCAAACTCGTCTTGAACAAAAGTTGGCAATATATCGAGGGAGCACTGTATCTGTTGAAAATAGAATGTAATGATAAGAAATGAATTTCATTTTTGAAAATGATACATGAGGGCATGAACTGCAATCCTTCTTGTCGGCTAACACTTCATTAAATATGCTCACCTGAAGTGCTGCAGTTCATGATCTCATGCATAATTTTCAAAAATGAAATTTCTAAAATGACAACTGCAACAAAACCTCTGATTCATATCTTGAATATCAGACATATGACACATATCTATTGGGTAATAGACACAAAACATCTTTTTTAGCATTGGACACAACACATATCTATATGCCAGTTTGGAGATACGTCCAAGTTATTTCCCTTTGGAGAACTCTCATACATAGTACTTAGATGCAAAACAATTTGTTTACATGCGGGAATGGGACAAATATTCATCAATGCATTAGTGAATGTGTTCAATAAGTTTCTCATACACTGTTTTTTTCACCCGAATTCAACTGGTACACAAATGAAGTAAGTGATAGGTATTAAGGGAGTAATTGAATACATGGTGCTCTTATTAAGCATGTTATTTTGTTGGTTGTACATATCATATCCATGATATTAACTACAAATATATAGCATTGTTTTTATGTTTCCACTTTAGTTAAACATTTCTTTTGATAGTAGTATATTATACATTTACAAGTTTAAAGAGAAATCACTTTTAATACATTATATCATTTTCCTCAATGACTGCATGTATGTCCACTGTCCCAAGTGTTGCGAATCCGCAATTATATTAACATTTTAAATTATTTCCTGCATTTCTAGTTATTCTGGTTTATTATCAGTTTCATTTTATTTGTTATATAGAGAATTTTGATTATTCCGTTTTTGTCTTAGTATGACTTGTCATTAGGTTTTAGTCCGTGTCCGTTTTTATCCGATTGTTTACATTTTAACATTATTAAGATAGGAAGTAAATATAGCAGAAGACAGCTGGACCGACTTGAACGAGTAGAATAGGTAGAGAAGTGAAATAGATTATCTAGCAGGGAGTTTATAGTAAAGTAGAATACAAGTTGAATAGTAAATTAAGAATAGAAACAGGTTTGTGTTTGGATCTTGTCTGTTTATATCAATAGATCTAGCATTTATTCATAGATCATTAATAGTTGAAGATTATTATTCTGTATCCAATGTGGCGATTTTAGATTTGTATGATTTAGATATATATTGATCTATATTATTTAATTACCTACTCATTTACATATTTCATAATCATTGAATGTGTTATATTTGTTTTATAATGTATCTGTAGACGTGTATCGCAGTATTGTGTTTTAATGTTTATTAAATGTGTGAACTGTGAATTTGTGATCCGTGTGTGAATTCAAGGAACAAAGCAGTCTTCGCCACATTGTTTGGTGCCGGAACCCGGGAATCCTTCGTCTAAGAACTTACATAGATTCTACACACGGAAACTAAACCGAGAAAATGTCTCTTCCATACTTAAAAGGAAATTGTACCAGGTACCAAAATTTAATTGAAAAGGAGATAAGCAAAAGTGGAGCTCTCGTTTCCCAGGATGCCATGGAAGAAGATATATCCGAACTACTTCGTCAGGTGGAATCATCGACAAGGCGACTTGAGGACTTCAGTGGTAAATTGGAAGAAAATATAGAGAAGTGGTCCCTGTCTGTAGAAAGCAAAGAAGTTGACCAAGGTGAAGTAGATAAATTTACAGGTGATAGTGAAAGGTTATTTGCATTATTAGCTGAAGCAGCTGAACGCATAGATCAACTTATGATGCTGGAGAGGAGTTTACAGGAGAGAATAACTACTGTGAAAGCTACACGGCAAACTACTGATTCAAGAATTGATCATATTGTATTTTTACAAGAAAAAATGCAAGAACAGATACTACAATTTCAAGAACTACAACTTCATCAGTCCCAATTTCATACAGCACCACAAGGCCCTTTAGCTGTAAGGCTTCCAAAACTGGAACTACCCTCCTATAATGGAGACAAGATCAAATTTAAAGAATTCTGGGATGCCTTTGATGCTACAATCAACAGGAATAGTAAGCTCTCTAGGATTGAGAAATTCAACTATCTTCAGAGCAAACTCACAGGAGAAGCCAAGGCAGCTATTTCAGGAATTTCGCTCTCGCATGAAAACTATGATGTAGCCATTGATATCATACAGGAGAGATTTGGGGATGCACAGTCAGTGATCAATAAACATTATATGGAACTGATCAACATACAGCCTGTGACAAATGATACATTGAGTTTGAGGAGACTATATGATGACCTTGAGAAACACATGAGAAGCTTAGAAGCATTGCGTCAAGATGTAAACCAGGATGTGTTTGTGTCAATGATAACTTCGAAGTTACCTAAGGAAACACTGCTGCAGCTTGAAATACAGAAAGGAAGTAGAGACAAATGGACTGTTAAGAAACTAAGAGACTTGTTTAAAGCTTATGTCACAGCAAAGGAATCTACAGAATTTCAAGCTTCAGATGCTCATAATCATGTGGAAAACCATGCAACAGCAGAGGCTTTAATGATATCCACTAAAGGGTCAAAGGAAAGAAGAAATGCATCAAGTGCAAAGTCTCCAGTGTGCAGTTTTTGTAATGGATATCATTGGACTGATGAGTGCAGAAAGTACAGAACCATAGAAGACAGAAAACAAAGAATTAAAGGGAAATGCTATATATGCTTAAGACCTGGACACAGAATTAAAGACTGTAGAGTTGTGAAACCATGTTTTCATTGCAGAGAGAGTAGGAATCACCATAGAAGCCTGTGTCCAAAGAAATTTCCACATCAGAGAGATGAATCCACAAGGCTGGAAAAATCAACACAGAAAGAAACATCTTGTTTAGCAGACGAGTCACACAAAGAGAAACATTCCACAGCAGAATCATTACAGGAAAGCAGTATGTTTACATCAGGGGATATTGTGTTGATGCAGACTGCCCACACAGAAGTGTCTAATCCTGTTACAAACAAGAAGGAAGCTGTCCGGATTTTAATGGATTCTGGATCCCAGAGAACATACATTACAGAGGATCTAGCAAAGAGATTAAACCTTAGAATGGGTCAAACTGAAGAAATTTCATTGATTACATTCGGTGCTGACAAACTAAAGCGAGTGAAAACTCCACAAGTCATCTTGAAGATGAAACTTAAAGAAGAAGAATTTATGACAATCAATGCCAATGTTGTGCCGAAAATCACAGGAACTATACTGAGAAGACCCATACCACAAATTGCCAGGGAAAAGTTGTTTAGCTTGTGTAGACATCTCCAGATGTCTGATACTATTCCAACAGCCTTTGAAGATTCTAGAGTAGACATACTCATTGGAAATGATTATTACCTTGATATCATCTCATCTGAGAAAATAGGGGTACAGGAAGGACTGTATTTATTAGGATCCAAACTTGGGTGGATCATAACAGGAAGGACTCACAGCAGTAATGAAGAGAGAAAAGAACATCAGATGATGATAGCAAATGGATTACTGTCAATTACAGAGTGCTGTCTGCGTTCTTCAGAGAGATGTTTGCCAGTGAAACCTCTACTTGAAGACTTTTGGAATTTAGAGACTATAGGAATTAAAGACTCCCCCTATACATCAGATGATGAGGAAGCACTGAGAAATTTTAATAGCACCTTAGAGATGGGAAACAATAGGTATCATGTCACTTGGCCATGGAAGAGTTCATGTCCAGAACTTCCTGAAAACAGAGAACTTGCGTATGGAAGGTTCAAGTCACTTGTACACAAGATGCAAAGCAAGCCAGACTTCTTACAAAAATATGATGAAATTATCCAGGATCAGTGTACAAAGGGAATTATAGAGAAAATTCCTCACAGTAGTGAAGAAACAGGGATAAAGCATTATATCCCACATCATGCAGTTATCGACCCAACGAAGCCAACCACAAAAGTTAGGATCGTATATGATGCTTCAGCAAAGTCGAAACAGAGTAACCTCAGTCTCAATGAATGTCTACACAGAGGACCTGTTATGCTACAGGATTTATGTGGACTACTGTTGCGCTTCAGAATGAATAGGATAGGAATTGTAGCTGACATAGAGAAAGCTTTCCTGCAAGTTGGATTGCAAGTCAAAGACCGAGATGCCACCAGATTCTTTTGGTTGAAGGATGTGAACACCCGGAGCATAGAAAACAACACTCAAGTATACCGATTTTGCAGAGTGCCGTTTGGTGTAATATCCAGTCCATTTCTTCTGGCAGCAACTATTGACCATCACCTCTCTATGTACAACAGTGAAACAGCTGAAAATATTAGAAACAATATCTACGTCGACAATGTAATCACTGGAGTAGATACTGTTACAGATGCAGAAGTTCTATACAAGGATAGTAAAGAGATATTTAGTGCTATGTCAATGAACCTCAGAGATTGGGCTTCAAACAACAAGGAATTTTACAACTCCATTCCAAAATCAGATCAGTCTGTGAGAGAGAAGATGAAGATCTTAGGATTGACATGGATCCTCACTGATGATACACTTGCAGTACCATGTTTGAAATGTGAAACAGAAGTCATGCCAGTTACAAAAAGAGAAGTACTGCAGCGAGTGGCATCTATATATGACCCACTTGGATTTTTCACTCCAGTGACTTTAAAGACAAAGTTATTTCTCCAGATGTTGTGGAGGAAGAATTTAGATTGGGATGAACAGCTTACAGAAGAAGATGTTCAGCAATGGCAACTTATATCTACAGACCTACAAGATATTCCACAGTGCCACATGCCAAGATACATTGGACTGCCAGGAGAAGTTACATGTAGATTGCTTTGCTTTTGTGATGCCTCTACAAAAGCGTATGCCACTTCTGTTTACCTGCAGATATTCAACAGGAAAACAAGAACATGCAATCTTGTATTTTCCAAGATTCGTCTGGCACCTGACAAGAAGATCTCGCTTCCAAGACTGGAGTTATTGGCAGTTCTCATAGGGGTTCGTAGTATATTGTTTGTAGAGAGACAACTGACTTTAGCTATTTCAGAAAAGATACTGTGGACTGATTCACAATGCGTATTACATTGGATTAAGACAAAGAAGCCATTGACAGTGTTTGTAGAAAACAGACTAAGAGAAATTCATAATAGCAGTGACATAGAATTTCAGTATGTATCAACCAAGGACAACCCTGCAGATGTCGCAAGTCGTGGAACAACTGTTTTCTCCCTTAGAAAGAATAAAAACTGGTGGAATGGTCCCTCATGGTTAACAAAGAACAGAAGTGAATGGCCCACATGGAAATTACTTGACAACCATGAAAGTAAAGAAGCTATGGAGTCGGAGTACAGAGTTCCAAAGGTACTGTTTGAAGCTAAATTGCTGGTGGGGGAGGGTCCTAGCAGAATGACAGATAGCTCTGACAACCCATTCTGCCTGGATGTTAAGAAGATTTCTTCCTTTACACGTCTTGTGCGAGTTTCCGCCTGGGTACTAAGATTTATCAAGAAACTTGAAGGGAACGAAATACATCCAGGACCATTGTCATCTGAAGAGTTGAATGAATCCAAAGTTTTGTGGATAAAACATGTACAAAGCCAGCACTTTAAGGAAGTGAAAATTGCACTGGCAGAAAAGAAAAGACACAATTTAGTGAATCAGCTTGGACTTATAATAGATGAAGGTCTTATTAGATGTGTTGGTCGACTCGGCGCTGCTCATATGACGGAGGGAGCGAGGCAACCAATACTACTACCAAAGAGAAACCATGTGACTGACTTACTGATAGATAGTCTTCACAGAAGATCCTTTCATGTTGGAGTATCTCAGACCTTATCCATGATCCGACAGACATACTGGATCCCACAAGGCCGCTCAGAAGTTAAGAGAATCTTGAGGAAATGTACTGTGTGCAAGAGGCATGAAGGAGGACCATACAAAATGCCACTGATGCCGCCATTCCCGAAGAAACGTGTTAACGAATCGGCTCCATTCACCTTTACTGGAGTAGATTACTTTGGTCCAATATATGTCAAAACAGAAAATGGGAACAAGAAAGTTTGGGTTTGCCTGTATACATGCTTAGCAGTTAGAGCCATACATATGGAACTTATGCAGGACATGTCAACAGAGGAATTTCTTTTGGGACTTAGAAGATTCATTGCACGATGGGGAAAGCCCAAGCAAATAATATCCGACAATGGATCTCAATTCAAGCTTGCAAGTGATGTGCTAGAAAAGGTATGGAAGTCAACTGTTCGGGATCCAAACGTACAGACCTACATTTCTAATGAAGATATCCGATGGCAATTTATTGTTGAACTTGCACCTTGGATGGGGGGATTTTATGAACGCTTAATAGGAGTCGTTAAGCGGGGTCTCCAAAAGACCATTGGAAAGCTGTGCCTAACCAGTGAACAGCTACGAACTATACTGGCCGAGTCGGAAGCTGTTGTGAATTCCAGACCTTTGGTGTATGTTGGAGATGACATCAACTCGAACATCGTTCTCACTCCAGCACATTTTCTGACATTGAACCCAAAGACTGGAATTCCAGATGATGAAAAAGTAGGCGTAGAAGACACAGACTATTTACCCTTCATCAGCAGTTCTGATAAGCTACTCCTTACATGGAAGAAAGGAAGGAAACACTTAGATGCTTTTTGGAAAGCTTGGCGAGATGACTACCTTCTAAGTCTTAGAGAAAGGACCTCTTACAAACTTAAAGAAGGACGAATTCAACATAGGATGGAACCAAGAATTGGAGATGTTGTGCTGATTAAGGATGATCTTCCTCGAGGGAACTGGAAAATTGGACGCCTTTGTGAACTAATTGTGAGTCGGGATGGAGAAGTGCGGTCGGGAAAGGTGTTGCTCCCCAGCAAAAGGACCTTAAACAGACCATTGAACTTGTTATACCCTATTGAATGTTCGGAAGAGAGTGATTCAAAGAAAAGCGTGGAAAGAAGTGAAAATCAAAGTACCGAAAGACCAAATAGCTTAAACCAAGAACATTCCAAAGAGAGGAAACCGTGTGTGACTGATTCAGATGGAACTACTTCTGAAAACCGTCCAAAGCGAAGAGCTGCCGAGAAAGCGAAGGAAAAAATCAAGGACTGGTTAGATGCGTAACTATTCTTCGGTCGTGGGAGTGTTGCGAATCCGCAATTATATTAACATTTTAAATTATTTCCTGCATTTCTAGTTATTCTGGTTTATTATCAGTTTCATTTTATTTGTTATATAGAGAATTTTGATTATTCCGTTTTTGTCTTAGTATGACTTGTCATTAGGTTTTAGTCCGTGTCCGTTTTTATCCGATTGTTTACATTTTAACATTATTAAGATAGGAAGTAAATATAGCAGAAGACAGCTGGACCGACTTGAACGAGTAGAATAGGTAGAGAAGTGAAATAGATTATCTAGCAGGGAGTTTATAGTAAAGTAGAATACAAGTTGAATAGTAAATTAAGAATAGAAACAGGTTTGTGTTTGGATCTTGTCTGTTTATATCAATAGATCTAGCATTTATTCATAGATCATTAATAGTTGAAGATTATTATTCTGTATCCAATGTGGCGATTTTAGATTTGTATGATTTAGATATATATTGATCTATATTATTTAATTACCTACTCATTTACATATTTCATAATCATTGAATGTGTTATATTTGTTTTATAATGTATCTGTAGACGTGTATCGCAGTATTGTGTTTTAATGTTTATTAAATGTGTGAACTGTGAATTTGTGATCCGTGTGTGAATTCAAGGAACAAAGCAGTCTTCGCCACACCAAGTACAAAAGAGCTCTTATCTTAAAATTGGGTGTTGGATATGACACATATCTGGCATTAACACATATCACTTGGGCATTAGACACAACATATCATATCAATCTATTGAGCATGTACTAGTAATTTTTAGGAACATTTCTACTAAAATAATAGTATTTACAATGTTCCATGAGACTTATATTATGGATCCATTTACCAAATATGGATCAGGATTATGATTTCCATCTACTCTAGATAATTGAAATTCAGGGAACTTGTTGATTGTTTTCAAATATCTCTCTCTCTCTCTCTCTCTCTCTCTCTCTCTCTCTCTCTCTATATATATATATATATATATATATATATCTGAAGTTCAAAATAATCAAAGTTGATCTTCAGCTGAAATACATGTATACAAATGTACTGTGTAACTATGATGGCAGTTTTCAATTTTGCAGCTCACGAGAATGCCAGACCACAGACTGGCCAATTCACAAAACTGTGTGTTCCCTCACAACAAAAAATTCAACAAGAGAAAAGATGGGCACAGAAAATCCAGTGAGTGTGAAATTCACAACAAACGATGGTTCTATATATGAACAAAATGCAACAGGTACAGTGATTTTAGTACTTCCTTCTAATCCACTCTTTCTCCTGTAAACGCAAAGTCTTTATAAAGTTTTGCGGTTTTGTCACATTAATATTTACATTTCCAATGTTTTTACCATCATCATCTTTACCACATTGAAATGATAGCCATTTCCTCTTGAATGTGAACAATTTGTGTATGAATCTTGTTAAATTTTGTATGACTATTTTAATGACTAGGAAAATAAATTGAAAGTTTTTCATTTTTAGCTCATCTATCTGAGCTGAAAGCTCAAGTGAGCTTTTCTGATCGCCTGTTGTCCATCGTCTGTCTTGCCTGTCTGTAAACTTTTCGCTTTTTCTACTTCTTCTCCAGAATCAATGGACCAATTCCAACCAAACTTGGCCAAAAGCATCGTTGGGTGAAGGGCTTTCAAGTTTGTTCAAATAAAGGGCTATACCTCCTTCAAAGGGGAGATAATTACAAAAATGCAAAAATAGGGTGGAGTCATTAAATAATCTTCTTCTCAAGAACCACTGAGCCAGAGGAGCTGAAATTTACATGAAAGCTTCCTGACATAGTGCAGATTCAAGTTTGTTCACATCATTGCCCCGGGGGTAGGTTGGGGCCACAATAGGGGATCAAAGGTTTACATGGTAATAAATAGGGAAAATCTTTAAAAATCTTCTTCCCAAGAACCACTGGGCCAGAAGAGCTGAGATTTACATGCAGATTCAAGTTTGTTCAACTTCAAAGCATGGCCCCCGGGGATAGATTGGGGCCACAATAGGGGATCAAAGTTTCACATGGGAATAAATAGGGAAAATCTTCTTCCAAAGAACCACTGGGCCACAAGAGCTGAGATTTACATGAAAACTTCCTGACGTAGTGCAGATTTAAGTTTGTTCAAATCATGGCCCCCTGGGGGTAGGTTGGGGCCACAATAAGGGATCAAACTTTTACATGGGAATAAATAGAGAAAATCTTTAAAAATCTTCCAGATTCAAGTTAGTTCAAATCATGGCCCCTGGGGGTAGGTTAGGGCCACAATAGGGTATCGAATTGTTACATGGGAATGAATAGGGAAAATCTTTAAAAATCTTCCTCTCAAGAACCACTGGGCTAGGAAAGTACAAATTTGCATGAAAGCTTTCTGACATAGTGCAGATTCAAGTTTGTCAAAATCATGGCCCCCGGGCGTAGGATGGGGCCACAATAGGGAATCAAAGTTTTGCATATAAATACATGTACATAGGGAAAATCATTAAAATCTTCCCGTGAAGAATAACTGGGCTAGTAGAGTTTACATTTGCATGAAAGCTTCCTAACATAGTGCAAATTTAAGTTTGTTAAAATCATGGCCCCCAGGAGTAAGTTGAGGCCACAATATGGGGATCAAAGTTTTATATGTGAATATTTAGGTAAAATCTTTCAAAATCTTCTTCTCAAGAACCACAAGGCTGGGAAAACACAAATTTACATAAAAGCTTCCTGACATAGTGCAGATTGAAGTTTGTTAAAATTATGACTCCTGGGTGTAGGATGGGGCCACAGTAGGGAATCAAAGTTTTACATACAAATATAAAGGGGAAAATCTTCTTCTCAAGAACCACTGGGTCAGGAAAGTACAAATTTACATGAAACTTCAGTGAAAGATTTCTGACATAGTGCAGATTCAAATTTGTTTAAATTATGATCCCCGGGGTTAGGATGGGGCCGCAATAGGGGATCAAAGTTTTACATACAAATGTATAGAGAAAATCTTTAAAAAATTTCTTCTCAAGAATCATTGGGCCAGAAAAGTTTACATTTACATGACGTCTTCCTGACATAGTACAGATTCAAGTCTGTAATTTTGTTTCGCATTTTATAGGTACCCAATGGAAATGGGTTTTAATAACGTATGTGATATGGTATAGTAATATCTCACTCTGACCACTTCGTCCGATGATCTATATACAGGTGACTCTTGATAACTCGAAGTTCAAGGGACCTTGATAAAACTTCAAGAGATCGAAATTTGGAAATTTAAGGTCTGACCATATGGTTCAAATTTTATAATAACTAGAAATGTTTACCAGCAAGATCATGGGATCATTTTGACACATTTTCCTTCATGGTAATTCTATTGATTTCAAATTAAAGAACCTTATATTGTGTTTATAAAAAGATTTCAAAGTTTATTTATTTATTTGTTCTTTTCTCATGCTAAGATACGCATACAAAACTAATTTGCAATAAAGCTTTACTGTCGCTAACTAAAGACAGAGCACAATTTTATTTCGCTTTAAAGCAAAAATTCTAATAAATGTGTAAAACGATGTTTTAGAGCAACTTTACACAAATTAGAACAAACTCTTCTGAATTAATGTCTCAAACTTATTGTCTCTTACTGTCGTTGTCAAGTCAAAACAAATTATAGATTTTATTCATAGTCGTCAGATGATATACAAATTTTAATCATCACAAGACCCCAGTGTAGGGTGAAAACTGACCAATTAACCAGTTATACAATCAAGTGTCCACCGCCACAAAGTAGCAGGGGCGATGTATCCCCTATACTTACTTACTTAATCCACTTCGTCCCATGGGGGACATAGGGCAACCACAGTAGCTTTCCACTTTTTTCTGTCTTGGGCTATTTTTTTGGTTTCTCCCCATGTTTTATTGATGGCCTGTAACTCTGCATTGATCCCTCTACGCCAAGTGTTTTTCGGTCTGCCCCTCTTACGTTTGCCTTGTGGATTCCATTCTAGAGCTTGTTTAGTTATGCTGGTGTTAGGTTTTCTTAATGTGTGTCCAATCCACTTCCATCTTCTTGTTCTAATTGTTATATCAATTGGTTCTTGTTTGGTTCTTTTCCACAGTTCTTTGTTGTTAATCGTATCTGGCCATCTCACACCAAGGATGTTTCTTAGGCAGCGGTTTAAGAAGACTTGGAGTGTCTTGATGGATGCTGATGTTTCTCTCCAAGTTTCGGACCCATAGAGAAGGACAGATTTGACATTAGAGTTGAAAAGCCTTAGTTTGGTACTAGTTCTCAAGGTGGTGTTTCTCCAAACTGGTTTTAGCATAGCAAAGGCTTGTTGAGCTTTCCTTTTCCGAGCTTTTATGTCTTCGTCGGTTCCACCTGTAGTGCTGATGATACTGCCCAGGTATGTGAATTCTTCTATATTTTCTACTTCTTTGTGTCTTATTTGTAGTTTCTCTGTCTGAGCAGTGTTTATTGTCATTATCTTTGTCTTTACTGGATTGATTAGAAGGCCTGTTTGTCTTGCTGTTGATTCAAGACTGATGGTCTGTTCTTTTGCGTCCTGAAATCTATGTGATAGCATACATATATCGTCGGCAAAGTCAAGATCTTCCAGGCGGTTTTGTAATGTCCACTGTATACCTTTTGGGTTTTTATATGCTGTTTTAGTTACCCAGTCTATAACCATTAAGAATAGGAGAGGGGACAGGAGACAGCCTTGTCTTACACCGGTAGTAACATCAAACGGATCGGTCAGGTTTCCATCATGAACTATTTGGCAGTTATATCCATCATAAAGCTGTTGAATGATAGAGATGATTTTATGAGGTATGCCATAGTGTTTGAGAATATCCCACAGTACCTGGTGGTCGATACTGTCAAAAGCCTTTTCGAAGTCTACAAAGATCATATAAAGAGATGTTTGCCATTCAATTGTCTGTTCTACTATGATTCTTAAGGTGGCTATCTGGTCTACACAGGAATGCTCTTGTCTAAATCCTGCTTGTTCATCTCTAAGCATTTTGCCTAATTTTGCTTTAATTCGATAGAGTATGACATAACATAGGATTTTGCTTGGAATGGATAACAGGGTGATCCCTCTCCAGTTGTTACATGAGGAAAGGTCACCTTTCTTTGGAAGTTTAATAAGGAGTCCTTTTCGCCAATCATCTGGAATTTGTTCTTCCTTCCAGATTCTGTTTATCAGGCGGTGAAGGGCCTCGACTGACATATAGTCCATGGCTTTAATTGCCTCTGGTGGAATGTTATCAACTCCTCCTGATTTCCCATTTTTAAGATGTTTTATTGCTCTATCTATTTCATCTCTTGTAACTTCTTCAATATTTATATCTAGTGGTTGCCCCGCTTCTATATCAGGTGGATTTGTCGGTGGTGGTCTATTTAGTACTTCCTGAAAATGTTCTTTCCATCTCTTAAGTTGGTCTTCAATCTTGGTTATTACATTTCCGTTTTTATCTTTTACTGGTGTATTGGTAGTCGGTGGTTTACCACTCAGCTGTCTGGTGATGTTAAAGAGAGTTTTGATGTCTCCTTTACTACATGCTGTTTCTGCCTCTTGTGCTAGATGTTCTGCATACTTTCTTTTGTCTTTTTTACAATTTTTCTTCACCTCCTGATCTTTTTGGGTGTAGTTTTCCTGTGCTTGACGTGTTTGGTGTCTGGTTGTAGCTCTTACCACTTTCTCTTTAGCTTGTCTTCTTTCCTCAACTCTAGCCCAAGTGTCATCTGACATCCAATGTTTACGTTTGTTTTGGACATAACCTATGGTTTCTTCACATGTTTGTATAATGGCTTTCTTAGTTTTCTCCCATATAGTATTAATATCTTGGTCTTCCTCTTCGATCGATAAAACAGAGAATCTGTTTTGTAAGGTTATTTGGTAGTTTGATGTATCCCCTATGCAGACACCTAATCCCCACGACCATGCGAGCCTCCGGCATTCAACAAAATCCAGGTAAAGTCCAAGCAGAAATAATTATATGCATGAGTGAAGGTGAGTATACACTACCACCACTTCGAGAGATCGAAAGTGAAAAACAATTAAATAAGTTTTACGGGACCCAACTTCACTTCGAGAGATCAAGAGTGAAAAACAATGCAATAAGATTTACGGGACCCAACTTCGCTTCGAGAGATCGAGAGAGAAAAACAATAAAGTAAGTTTTACGGGACCTAACTTCACTTTGAGAGATCGAGAACTTTGAGAGATCAAGAGTGAAAAACAATGCAATAAGTTTTACGGGACCCAACTTCACTTTGAGAGATCGATAGTGAATTTGCTTATTTATTTAGAGAAAAAATTTGGGACCATGATTTCACTTCGACAGATCAAGAGATCAAAGTTTGAGCCTTCGAGAGTCACCTGTACTCATGATGTTTTGAAAGAGAAAATTCATTTTCTCTGGCCAAGGGTTTTCGATCCACTCCGCTCCGCATTTATGGACCGAAAACTCTTGGCTAGTAAAGATGGAGAAAATAATCTGCAGGAGAAAGTAATTAACAGTGCTTTAAAACATATTTTTAAGCAGATTTTAATTCTTGGTGCAAATTATGCATATATTGAGCATATATCTTTGACATTTCCTTGTTACTGATCAGCTACTAGTATACCAATGGTACCATTGTTGGATTTCTCACCCAAACTCGTTCAGAGTACACAAGGATCCAATAATAACAAATATTTACCGTACCATAGGCAAATCGGTGATGGTACCATTAGGTTTACTCTGAACTCATCCACTGTGCCTTGCATATATTAAATACTAGTAATGTTGAGATGAATTAAATTCCAGCAAAAACAGTTGAAGACAGTGCCTCTAAATATTCACCTGTGATAGACTTTAAGCGGTATGATGCTAGAGGGAAACCAACCATCTCCGACAAAGACCGTGAAAACCACACAATCGACAAAGACGATGAAAACCACACAATCAAGAGAACATTTTACATTGAAAATGACCAAGTATGCCACAATGTGCCAGTATTTGACAAAAGCAAAGAACACACAGATATAGTGGTAAAGGCCAACAGACAGAAACAGACCATCAGCATTCAGGAGAATTGGGATGGATGCATGATTTATCGCTTCCTTTCACACCGGTTACAGATTCCTTTGGATAGGTTAAAGGTTATCCACAAAGGAAAGATTGTAAATGCAGACAGTATGAGAGAGTGTATACAGAGGAAGGCAGTTTTCCAGGTGTTTGGTGAAAAGGCTGAAGATGCCAGTGGGGTTGATAACAGGGACATTGATTTAATGATGAGGCAACTGAATATCAGTAGAAACGACGCCATCGTGGCCCTGAAAAAGCATGGGGATGTTGTTGATGCCATGCTGGATATTGGTCAAAAGTGATTATCTTCATTGTTATGATTCAAAGTGACACATTCCTGTTGGTTTTAGTGAAGTCTAAATTTTTTTTGCAATGTTTGATGCTTGTGTATAGTGATGAAGGATTTTGTAACAGAAATGTGTGCATTTAGTTTTTCATGTCATATGTCTGATTGTCAGACAGTAGAAGTCATTGCATTTATATTATTATATCGCGCTATATATGGAGGACTTCATTGGACTGAATAAAATTTTACCAGTCATTTCTGATAGATCTTTGACTATATTAGTCCTTTACAAACTGTACTGCAGATTTGTTGATTGGATAATAGATGCTTAAATTTAAATGAGATAATCATTTTGATATCATGAAATTTGTTGTTGTAAATAACAGTTCATTTAAGAAATGAACAGCACTTTTGAGCTGTTCATGGTCAAAATGAATGGATTTGGATTTGAGGCAAATTTTGTGAATCGCACTAGCGATTCACAGAGAATTTGCCTCAAATCCAAATCCGTTCAAATTGACCATGAACAGCTCGAAAGTGCTGTTCATTTCTTATATTTATATTCATTTACTAAATCACGATTTGTTTACATTGCTTGTATAAGACTAAAGTCAGGAACTCCCAAATTCCACCTATGTCACAGTCGTATTGTGATGTATGTCAAAACATAGACATGCATAACGTCACACTTTACCCTGCCTTTTATCAACATTGCACGGTGCCCTGTATTTTGGAGCTAGGAGACCACAAGGTTGGGATGATAATCCACGTAAGTTCACAATCTTAATCAGAGGTGTGACTTTGCGAGATCTTTGTAACACATGTTGTATTTTTTCAAATCATTACGCTCTCTCAGTCTCGTGCTTTATACTTGTTTATAGTCCGTTCATAGTCAATAGGAATGGATTGTGTCGTGTGATGAAATTGGTTGGTTCATAGAGGAAAATGCGATTTGTAATATGAATATATAATTATTGTTGCGATGTGAAATTCAATAAAAATGAATCCTCAGCAATGTAATATAAAAGACTTGATTGGATTATGATTATTTTACGGAGAAATAAGTACAGTTTACGTGAAAGATGTGTAGAAATTATTCAGTTGTATTTTTTAAGTTAATCAGTGGTGGATTCAGCAATTTTAGCTCACCTGAGCTGAAAGCGAGCTTTTCTGATCGCCTGTTGTCCTTCGTCTGTAAACTTTTTACATTTTCAACTTCTTCTCCAGAACACAGGGCCAATTTGAACCAAACTTGGCCAAAAGCATCCCTTGGTAAAGGGATTTCAAAGTTTGTTCAAACGAAGGGCCATGCCCCTCCAAAAGGGGAGATAATCACAAAAATGCAAAAATAGGGTGGGGTCATTTAAAAACTTCTTCTCAAGAACCACTGGGCCAGATGAGATGAAATTTACATAGTGCAGATTCAAGTTTGTTAAAATCATGACTGTCGGGGTAGGATGGGGCCACAATAGGGGATCAAAGTTTTTCATACAAATATACAGGGAAAGAGGTATAGCGCATTTGCTGACGATACGGCCGACTCAGAAATCTAAATGGAAAACACCGGTTTCCAATGATAGACAAACGTGTTATATTTAAATATAAGGCCAACGTTTTTGATGTTTCGTTAACCAAGATAAATAACTGCCGCAGTTTAGCATTACTGACATTGATATGAGTCGTTCTTTAATCAATAAACTATTTTCCTATTTGGAATGATGAACAGTACAATATTTTCATAGACCTGTGCATTCATATTACACAACAACCCTATTACATATGGCATTACTTAACTCGCTGTTCTGACGTGACTGCAGCGCCTTTAATAGATGTCATCAGTTCATTTGCCTTTGGTTGATAATTCAAGTGTTTAGCTTTGCCTAAATATCATACGACAGTTGCTACATGACTTTTTTATATTTTCTTTTTAAAAGTCAAACTGTATAACTTCTTTTCCTCGATCCCTTGACCTATTTTTACTTATTACATGCTGTTCATTTGTGTCCTTTTTCTTGTAGTATTTGTTTGGCTTTCCGTCAGCCACATTACGGTTTGAAAATCCTGTGCACACAGGAACATGTTAGTGTAAACAAACGGAACTATAATGACCTCGGAATAAATTTTCTTTTTTTTGTCGTAGCTTGCAAATATTAGAAGTTATGATGAAAATTATTAATATTTGTTATAATATATGTATCACATTTACCCCCCCCCCCCCCTCAAGAAAACAACCCAAAAAAAATGAAGAAAAGCAAAAAAAAAAAAAAAAAAAAAACCTTGAAAAATATTGGGCTTGAACTCGGAATGTATACTTTAAGTGTAAGATCACCGAGCACCTAAACCACTAGGCCATCCAAGCATGGGTGTTTAAAGGTTTAACGTATGACAAGCTGCTAAATCTCAAGGTAAATTTTGAGAACGATTTTTTCATATTTTATCCATTTTCAACAAGAGGGCCACCTTAAACCAAATTTCCTCAAACGGACTTATATACAGTCATAATCAAGTAAAACAATTTCAGTGTTTTATTTCTGGTTTCGGGTGGCCTTTTGCAACAGTTTGCAATTTTTTAAGTCCATTACGTTACATCTACTATATACTCTATATAATCACGGTGATGTTTAACTTTATGCTTATCAAATAAAGATACTATGAACATATAGATATCTTTATTAAGTAATTTGGGTAAACACAAGTATAAACTGACATTGTATAGCAGAATATTTGTAAAAAATGATATTCAAGAAAAAGGTATTTATGTAGGCGAAATTGCATACCAAGTGCGCTATACCAGAATTCTGGCAATTTTTTTTTTTATCAATTTGATATCACCTTTTTGTCTCATAAAGTTTCTGAATTTTACTGACATTGGGGTTATAGTTTTGTTGTTGTTTTTTTAATTAAGGTCTTCCGTAGCAACGGAAGACCTACTGATTGTGCTGGTCAAGATTATTCTTATTATTCTTTTTTTTCCTTCTTTTTCCTAGACGCTAACTTTGAAGCTTCATATCTCACTCATTTCTGCATGGATTTTGCTCAAATTTTCAGGGTTTATAAACTTTACAGAACAATTTTCAAATCATGTACTACATTTAAGAAATTCCCTTCTGTTCACGAGTTATTCCCCTTTGAATGAAATTTTAGGGGCTTTGGTTTCCAGACAAAGGCTCCGAGACTGTATAAGCTTGAGCAGAAAATGCATTGAAAATGAAAAGTAGGAGCATTGTAGTTGTGCACATCGTTTTTGGTTTTTAGATTACAGCGGTCGAAATGGTGGTTGACAGGGTTAAAAAATTAGGACGCCTAAAGGAGCAAAAAAATTACATATTTTCCTTTGTATCTTTTAAACTAAAAATATTTTGTTAAGACGTGTAGAACAAAAGTTGTGTAAAATGTTAAGAGCTTTCTTTTGATATCCCTAAAAAGGGGCTGGCCCCTTGAATTAGGGATCTGGGGATCTTCAAAATTTTCGCTTTATAACTCAAAAACGGTAAATATTTCGATATGGCTTTCACTGGAAAAGTTGTTCTTTAACATCTTATTGATCTCATAAACATAATATTTTGCTCGAGTATTGTGTTATATATGAGTAAAAAGCTTGACCCGCAAACAGGTAACCGTATCATTAGGTAGGTGAAGGGGGGGGGGGATATGCGTATAACTTAAATAAACTTGCTTTAATTGATAAATCTGACTTCATGAAATGCTAATATTCTTTTAAAATAAGGTTTTAACGTGATTTATGGTTCCTTTAAAAATCATCTATCGACAACTTTCTTTTCTTTTTTTTTTTATTTAGTAGCTTTAATATAAACAATCGTTCCAAAGAAAAAAAGAGGAATAGGTTATCTCTTCTACGTTTGTTATTAAAACAACGATATATTTCATTGAAGAAACAAACCTTCAAGCATAGAATAACTCAGTCATTAACTACACGCATCTTACATACACCGCGGGGTTTGTTTTTGTTTACAATTACGTAACCGCCTCGGGGAACCATCGCGTGTGAACCAGGGCATGTACACAAAGTAAACATTGTCGTCCTAAATATAACACAGAATGTTATGTTTTTGATCATATTGTATTTTTCGAATAATTCAGTCTTTCCGGGGAGGTATATACTTGTTTATACGTCCCTGGTCTTACGTTTGATTTGTTTTAAATTCAAAACTCTAGAGCATTGAGTCAGGCATCAATTTTAAAATCTGCAATTTAATATACAGTTCATTTCTCAATCACGTCTAATTGAATGTGTGTTTAATATCGGAGATTCATCGCTGCTGGACTAGCGATCTGTGATTTCACACTAATTGAACACACACGCTTTACTCAAATTCTTCGTTGTGAAAAAGAAAATGGATACATTTTACAAACATAACGAATTATTTCTGAACATGTTTTGAAATCAATAGTTTATAATCATGATTAAACCAAATCTAAACATGCGTATAGAATATTCAGAAACCCACGGCTGACCAGTCTCATTTCAAATGATTTGTTGTTTTATTGTTTAAAAACAATGACTTTGGTTAAACATTGATTCAGAACTCCTGGTCCAAATTATGTAACTTCGGCACGTGCCCCTGGCGTGAAATTCATACGCGACTTCTGTGCGCACTGTGTGCATAATATACCTACATGTATTTACACAGATAGATATTAAAGTTTAATAAAATACATGTATTCAAGATTTGAGAGCAATTTATTTGATTCGTATGTATAAATAATTCAAACTCGATGAATTATTCTCTTCAGTCTGAATATTATGCTATCATAATTTTGTTGTATGATGAAATATTGGTAACAGCAATAAACCTTTATTGTATGTCCTGAGCCATAAATTTCATAAGTTTAAATAGTATTTTTTTCTTCATTATTGGTACTGAAAAGTTAAATGCTGAAAGAATTTAATCCCACATACACGCGGGCCACAAAAGACTGATTCGTGGAATGAGATCATACACGCATGTACTTGAGTAGTATACATTTATTAAACACCTTACAATAAAAATTTATAGTACACCTTTATTCAAAGTTCAAGGTTTTTATGTCACACGGCTCCGACGGAAGACCTCTCGTTGCTTTGCAACGAGCTTTGCTCTAGTTAGATGATCTATTTGGCAAATAACACTGTTTTCTCACTTTTGTGGTCAATTTTGACAGTACATTTCCTTCAAAGTGCGTGATGGCACCTGATGGACAAATTAAACATTTTCAGATTTGATGTGAATTGCAGATTTCTTTACATAATGAAAGTTTCATGAGCATCACCCCACCCTACCCCCAAGTCCCTGAAGATTATTGTTTCAGAACCACTGCATCTTCAAAAGTCAAGGGTTATTGATTCGTTACCTCGCTCTAACCCTTAATTAACATCAGTCGCTATATAAAAGTTTGGCTCATTAGACCACACACAATCCACTCTAAATAAAACATCCAATGAAATCACTGCATCTTATCATGGTGTACATGGATACAAATGACGTGATCTCATACTGCTATATTGATAAACACGCGCAATTGTAATATTTACACCACTAATTACGTTTATTGATAGTAGATCAAGTCTGGAAATCTTTTTGCTTAAGAAAATATTGCTTAACCGATTGAAATAGCCATAACTGTAGGTATCAATACACATGTTTTTATTTGAATCTCTCACTTCGCATTATTTTAAATAGAACCGCATTCTCATTGGTTCCCATTCTTTTGTGGAAACAATCAGAACGAGTCCAACTTTTTGATAGTCGCTGATGTCAAGGTAACGAATCAATAACCCTTGACTTGTGAAGATGAACCACTGAGCCAATTTCAACCAAAGTTGGCAAAACGCATCCTTGGGTGAAGGGCTTTCAAGTTTGTTCAAATGAAGGGTCATGCTCCCTTCAAAGGGGAGATAATCACAAAAATAGGGTGGGGTCATTTAAAAATCTTCTCAAGAACCACTGGGCTAGAAGAGCTGAAATTTAAATGAAAGCTTCCTGACATAGTGCGAATTCAAGTTTGTTAAAACCACGACCCCTGGAGGTACGTTGGGGCCACAGTAGGAAATAAAAGTTTTAAATGTGAATAAAAAGGTAAAATCTTTGAAATAACCACTAGACCAGAAAAGTTTATATTGACATAAAAGCTTCCTGGCATAGTAATCAGATTCAAGGTTGTTAACTAAAACAATGGCCCCTGGGAGTAGGATGGGGCCACAATAAGGGATCAAAGATTTACATTGGAAAATATAGGGAATATCTTCTCAAGAACCACTGAGCCAGAAAAGTTTACATTTACATGAAAGCTTTCTGACATCATGTACATAGATTCAAGTTTGTTAAAATTATGGCCCCCAGGGGTAGTATGGAGCAACTATAGAGTATCAAAGTTTTACATACTATTATATAGAGAAAATCTTTAGAACTCATCTTCCCAAGATTCATCAGGCCAAAGAAATTTGCATAAATGCTTCCTGACATAGTGCAGATTTAAGTTTGTTAACATCATGGCCCCGGGGGTAAGATGAGGCCACAATAGGGGATCAAAGATTTACATAGAAGTATATAGGGAAAATCTTCTTGAGACTCGAGAACCACTGGGCCAAAAAATATTACATCTACATGAAAGTTTCCTGACAGTGCAGATTCAAGTTTGAAAAAATCATGGCCCCAGGGGATAGGTTGCATTTTCTCACCAGAGGGCACGTTATGCAAGCTTTGTGTAGTGGGAATAGCGCACGGAACTCTGGGTAGAGAATGGATAGGTTGGGGCAACAATAGGGAATATAATTTTTATATGGGAATATTATAGGGAAAATCTTCTCAAGAACCACTTGGCCAGAAAAATGAAAAACAACATTACTTTGATTAAAAACTCGCTTACAGCCATACACTGAAAGATTCATATAGCATCACTTTAGATATGTCCAGAAATCCTACATATGAAATATAATATTCTTCTTCTCTGAAATTCATGCATCGACCATTCTTCTGGTGCTATATCATTCAAATTCACTGTCATTTACTTCCTGTTATTGATCAGAAATTACGGTTTTCATTGGTCATTTTTAGAGGGAGACCCATCAGAAACAAATCATTGTGAACATTTTCTAAGCAATTACTTTCAAATCACTCTGGAAGTTTGCAAAGTTCAACAAATTACTATGAAATTGCAAACAAATCATTGACAAATTGTTCCATCTAACAAATTGTAAACAAATCATCCTCTGCTAGAAACTGATTTGTTAGTAATTTGATTAACAAATTGCTTACAAATCACTAAAACAAATTACAGTGAAACTTCTCTAATCCAGCCGGCTCTCGGACTGAAAAAAACCCCGGCCGGTTTAGAGGGATGGCCGGTATACCGAGAATTTAGTATTTATAGACGTTTTCTCTCAATATTCTCAAAGTAGGTACTGTTCACTTTCATCTGGTGATCTATGATCAATTATCGGTGGAGATTAAATTAGTCGGCTTGTACCTAAAGGTAATTATGAATTACAAGAAATATTCTCGTTGAAATCATCTAATTTTAAACTGAAAATCTATAACAGGATACATAAAGAAAACACAGAGGCCTATTATTGGAATTCCTCGTACCTATAAACACTCTGTTTACGTCCATCACTTATATCATTAAAAAAATGTTTACATTCATCGCTTATGTCATTAACAATTTGTTTTGACGTTTTTAAAAAGTACAGTGGTAAAAATGAAATTGTAATTTGAATATTTCTTTGGAATATTAAGTCTATGGAAACCAAGAAAATTAATCTATCTTTTAATAATTATCATTAACAGTCATGGGTTTGTTCTTTATTAACTACCGCTTATACGGTAATGTAGTTTAACAATATGGCGTCTGATACTGTATTCATTCGATATGTTCCGAACTGTTTTTTACATTTTGTACAGAATTTGGAAGGGTCTCTTGGAGTAGATAAGTGTCAATTAAAACCCTTGACGGCACAGGTAAACAATAGAAAATAAAGAGGCCAATAGTGTTTTTCACACCTCCGGTCGATAATTTCCCACCTGGCCGGTCGGTCAGGCAATTTGCACACCTGGACGATCTTGATCATCCTCTGGCCAAACTTTTCTTGTCTTCAAAAAGTGGCCGGTATGTTAAGGGTAAATTACACATGTTTGTTAACAAATGTACTTTAAAAAGTGGCCGATGTCCGGTTTTCAGGGGTGGCCGGTTTTGTAAGACTTTCTTTGTAAGGAAATGTTAAGATTTCTGCCGGGACTTTGAAAATCGGCCGATATTCAGGGAGAACCGGTTTTCTGAGGGGCCGGTTTGGAGAAGTTTCACTGTACTTACAAGTGATTTGGTTGTGATTTGTAAGCAATTTGATTGTATGATTGATTCTTGTTTAACGTCTCTCGAGAGAATTTTTCACTCATATGGAGACGTCACCAAGAACAGTGAAGGACTTCCAAATTTAGGCCTTATGTTCGGCACTTACGGCCATTGAGCAGTGAGGGTTCTTAAGCGTGCCACACGTGACATTCACACCTGATGCCGAGCATTTGGCGATGGAACTGTCACTACCTGTCGCGGCTGGGATTCGAAACCCGGCCTTCCGCATGTGGGGCGAACGCTCTTAACCTCTAGACCACGGCGGTTTGAAATGAATTTTTTTTAGTTTGGTGACCCTGAACTTGTAGTCAGGCCTACTTTTAATAAAACATAACCTAGCTATTAGATATACCGTTATCCAGAGCTAGTTTAGGTGGAACTTTCATTTTTTATGCCCCGGAGATCGAAGATCGGGGGGCATATTGTTTTTGTCCTGTCTGTCATTCTGTAATTCTGTCATTCTGTCTGAAACTTTAACCTTGCTAATAACGTTTGAACAGTAAGTGATAGAGCTTTGATATTTCACATGAGTATTCCTTGTGACAAGACATTTCCGTGGGTACCAACATTTTTGACCCCTTGACCTTGGAGTTTGACCTACTTTTTGAAAACTTTAACCTTGCTAATAACTTTTGAACAATAAGTGTTAGAGCTTTGATATTTCACATGAGTATTCCTTGTGACCAGACCTTTTTGTGGGTACCAACATTGTTGACCCTGTGACGTTGACCTTGGAGTTTGACCTACTTTTTGAAAACTTTTAACGCTAATAACTTTTGAACAATAAGTGATAGAGCTTTGATATTTCACATGAGTATTCCTTGTTACAAGACCTTTCCGTTGATATTGAACCTTTTGACCTTGGCATTTGACCTACTTTTAATTTTTTGTCATAACTTCTAAATGGTAAATATTAGACCTTTAATATTGTACATGAGCATTTCTTTTGACAAGATCTTTCTACTGGTACCAAGATATTTGCCCTTGTGACGTTGGCCATCTTCGGAATTGGCCATTATCGGGGGCATTTGTGTTTCACAAACACATCTTGTTTTTTTTGTATATAGATTCTGTATGACAAGTCCTTATTTTGTGAAGTTTGACTTTGACCCAAGAGTTGGACCTACTTTTTAAAAATGTAATCTATTCAATATTTCCTGAACTATTTAAGATGGATCTTTCATATTTTGAATATAAATTTCTAATGAATTCTCACACTGAGATATAACAATACCATTTATTTCATGCTCTAACCTTTGATGTAGTGACTGTGAAATTTTACCTACTTTAAAGGAAATGTAACCTATTGAATATTTTCAGAATTCAATGTAGAGCTTTCATATTCTGTATATAGATTGTTTATGACAAGACAGCCTTGTGATACTATAATATTTCATCTTGTGACCTTGACCTACTTTTTAAAAAAAATCTGACTTAATCAATATTTCCTGAACTATTTATGGAAGAGCTTCTATATTTTGTATATAGATTTTTATGGCCTAATTTTTTATTTGCTTCAGTGTTCCACTTTGTGACCTTGACCTAAAAGTTTGACCTATTCAGTATCGTCTCAACTATTTAAGACAAAGCTTTCATATTTTGTGTATAAATTTATTAATTGTTAATATGGCAAGGTCTTTCATATCATACCATAATCTAAGACCTTTATCTTATCCAGAACAGCAAGATCATGTTAGTGATATTGGTGTTGAGGCATCTCTGTGTTATGTGAATTCATTTTCAGTTATGTTGTGATCCTTTAGGGCTAGGTTGGGGCCACCATAAGGGATCAAAATTTTTCATAGGAATAAAGATTGACAATAAAATCATTTAAAAATCACAACAGCTGAACAATGGCAGGGCCAATGTGACTCAGGTGAGCGATGTGGCCCATGGGCCTCTTGTTTGCATGCATATAGAAATTGTTGACCAACGGATAACACAAGCATTTATTAATTAGTCATCACGCTAACAATGCATAACTAATAATTACTAATAGAGGGTCCCTATTTGTTTTCAGGTTTAAAGGTTACCAAGGTTTTTTAACACGGACTTTAATTTTGGGGAGGAGGGCATATACATTGTACAAACAAATGTATTTAAATAAAATTAGGGTTTTTCCCAATATTTTGGAGTGGGGGTGGAGATGCAAAAAAAAAATACTGTTTGCATACATAGTCCATGTTGATAAATGTGTAGCAGTAATTTAAGGGCTATATGGACTGTGGGTGTCGGCCTGGGTACTGCATATGAGACTTTTTGAGCTCTTTCTTTTATGTAGTGATGAATATTTGTCCCCCTTCCGCATGTAAAACAAATTGTTTTGCACCTTACTATGTACAAGGGTTCTCAAAAGGGAAATAACTTGGACGTATCTCCAAACCGGCATGTAAATATGTGTTGTGTCTAATGCTAAAAAAGATGTTTTGTGTCTATTACCCAATAGATACGTATCATATGTCTGATATTCAAGATATGAATCAGAGGTTTTGTTACAGTTGTCATTTTAGAAATTTCATTTTTGAAAATTACACACGAGAGCAGAACTGCAGCACTTCAGCCCAGCATACTTTATGACTGTGTTAGCCGACGAGAAGCATTTGCAGTTCATGCCCTCCTATATATACATGTATATCATTTTAAAAAATGAAATTACATTCTATTTTCAACAGATATTTCTGTTAAAATTCCCAACCATTGAACGAGATATACTATATTTATATATATCCACATCACTGCATCACATTGTTAAAGACATCTTCAGCAAATACATTGAAAATGTAGATATTACACGACTTGCATAGCCAGTAATAAAACCGGTGACAAGAGGCTCATAGAGTACATTGCTCACCTGACCTACCATATTTTACCCATGTAAATGCCCTCTCCCGAGTGCACCTTGAACTCGAAGGTCAAGGTGTGAACAAACTTGAATTTATATTAAATGAGGATGCTTGCATTCCCATCTAAAACTTTAAACCCCTGTTGTCCTACAGAATCAAGATCATGTACTCAAATTTCAATCAATCTACATTAGGATTGATGCTTGCATATCAATATGATTACTATATGCTCCACTATAGCTCCAGGAGTCAAACCAATATGTTTGTGTACAATTTTAATCAAACACAAGAAGAATATTTACACTGGTATTGAAATGTCGAAACAAGGACAATTTCATAGAAATTAAAAGATTTGTGCATCACAATATTCGTCCCAAAATGTCACTGGACTCTGATCAAGTACAAAAAATGAAAATCTAGATTTCCCTCAATATCCAAATTGATGCAAATCAAGGTTTGCCTCCATTTCCAATGCTTTCTAAACCTTTAAGCTGTTCATATATCATATAAACACTAGCATAAAACATCAGATAAAGAGGAGTATGATGTAAATGTTTGAGACTGTAGACATCTTATGATCTCGCTGTGCCTGTGTAACGGTATCTATAGGTAGTACGTATTGGGTAGCTCGCCTGACTTATAATGCAGGGTCCCTGGGTTCCATTCCTGGTCCAGCTATTGATTTTCTCCTTTCCTAAATTACATTTGGTGCTGTTGACCATCCCTGCACTTCAGGCGGAAGTCCTTGTCAGGGGCAAAAGAATCTGGGTTGTGTGATGAGGGAAGGAACTGTAGTAAGGGATATATGGACCGTGGGCTTCAGCCTGGGTGGCTGCGATTGGACTGCCGATCAATAATGTAGAGGTCCCAAATTCAATTCCCCGATTCAGTCAACAAATTTTCTCTTTTCCTTTATTACAAAAGTTTGCAATTGTAATAGTTGGAAACAATGTGCACAAACATTCAAAAGGATGTCCAATAAATATGAGCCCGTGATAAAACGTTTCCATATTAAGTCACTATCTATAATTAAGTTTATTACTGTGTCGCTGAGTGAATTTAAGTGTCAACAGAGGCTCAAAATAATAGTATACACATGTATTACAATTTTACAGAAAAACAACAAACTCAAAAAACATTGATATATTTCTTTTTTTTTTTAATTTGTTGAAAAGAATAAGTGACTAAATGTTAACAAATCTGAAAGACCATTCATTACAATTAGAGAAATGACCCACTTCAGAGTAGGGAGTTGTAGGGAAAGTCTTCGCATATAAATGGATACAAAATCTCCATCTAGTCATTAACCATCAACATCTCTTCACTTCTGATAGAAAAATAACTTTGGACATTAAGTCAATAAAGCAAAAATCAAAAGCACATCGAGTGAAATACTAGAAAGTATATAAAATAATTTTGAAAGAGAAAATATACTGCCTTCTAATCTGCAAACTTTTCAGAGATTAACTACCGTAGTCCATGATGTGTCCTGACAACTTTATATGACAGTTTAAATGTGAACTGCATCTTATGAAATCAAATACCCATTTCAAATATCTAACTTGTATATATTTCTCCCTTCCAACTATTGAAGAGCTCCATACTCTGTTCAATCAGGCATGATGGATATCTTAATTAAATTCAACTTGCTTTTATCAATTCATGTATTCTTAAATACTAGTAATAGATATGGACTTAATATCTCATAATTTATCACCTGTGACTTAAATATTAAAAATACTGAACCACACAGAATCACCAACATATTCCAACAAGCACTTCCAACAATATGGCCCTTTTAATATATACAATGGTTATCACAGTCAACATTTCAGAAACAACAAATAAACAAGAACTGACGCTAAAAGATTCATTGAAAAATCAACACCCGCTCTGTATACGTTTATAATGATTAAAAGCTATGATGTGTGCTATTTCTACAACTCGTTGCTTAAAACTTGAGACACCCAGATTTGTCTATAGAACACACACACTCACATAGAGATATCTATATATCTCTTTCATCCTTGAAAAAGTATTGTTCTTCTTTTTAGAAGTATAAATTTCAAATATTAATTTACTTCTCACACTAAAAATTTCCAAACTACATCCAAACTACACTGTATTTATGAGGGAATAATCACTATATGTGAAAGAACATCGTTTTGGTCTCTAAATTGAAGCACTTTTTCTTAAAAGTATATAAAATATTGTATTGCACTACGGAAGAGGGAGAGGATTTCTCTTTATCAGATATAATCTGGAATATAATAAACTGATAAATGTTTTAAAATTGTGTACATATATATATGGATTACATACTATATAATCTGATTACAATACAATTTTTTATACCCACAAAAGACCACCTTTGTAAACTATTTATTCTTCACTACAGTAACTATTTTAAAAATTATTTCCTGTGACAGAAACACTTTCATATGAACACAAAAAAAACAACTTGAGTTGAGTTTTAGATGCTAATAGAGTTCCATGTGTGATGTCAACTTGCAGTTCATACCCTAATGAAATGTTAACTTATAAATTTGACACAATTGAGACACATCCTATACTACCAGATACAATTTTCTTGAAAAGGAAACATACCTTATTTCCACTAAATTCCTTATTTTATCTCTTTATTCTTTTATCAAAATGTCTATATGAAACTTCTACATTTCCTACTTTAGGTAGAGTAAAATCTAAGTAAATCAGCTAACAAGGAGGAAGTTTGCTTTTGTAATAAAATAATGACTGATGTGCAAGGGGTGCTATCTTTGAGCACACATTGTACATGATAATCAATAACAAGATGAAGAACAATAAAAGTTATTTTATAATTTTCTAACCAAATTTCCTAATAATTTGGTGAACTTAGTGCTATTAGGACCAGGATCAAGTACAAGTCACTAAAAAGGTTATTTAAAAGGCAGGCTTTTTGTGATGTCTTTTTTCATTCTTTAAGGTATCAACTGAATCGCATAGAATTTAATTTTTTTCAATTCAATCAATATTAATCACATCTTCTAATAAAAATATTTAGGCACTCCAGAAATATTTAATCTTAATTTATGCAGGATTTTCACACCAATTACGGAGTGCAGACAGTATAAAGCATAGATTTGCTGACATTTTTCTGAAGCCTTGCTGAAAGCGCTAATCTTACAAAAAGTAAAATAAAATGGCATTGAGAAAAGAATTTACAACATTTAAAATGAGTAATTACTAGATCTTGACCTTATTTACTTATTTAACTTTGAATTCATATAACAAAAACAAAACCGAACAACACACTATTATAAAACATTATCAATAATTAAATACTATAGTTTTATAATCAGTCATCAAGCATTTTCAAGGTTTGATGATGAAGGGATCATCAAAGCACAATTTTGCTTTTAATATGAAGGGTAGCAGTCCATAAATTAATATATCTGAAAATGTGTTCTTCACATAAACTATAAAATTTGACAATTAGAAATATCAATGAAACAAAAACATACATGTAGTGATATTCTGTCTCTGTAAATGTACTCCGTAAGAAATAATTTACAGAGAAAATTTAAATGCCAAGTAAATATGGAATAATTTGAACTCATTTGTACCCCCTTTTAACAAAATGCATCTCATTCGTAGTTTAATTCTGACACAAAAGGCTTGACTCTCACTGATATAAATAAGGCATTTTGTTGCAGGATTATTAATTCAGAAAAACATCATGCATCTCCTGTGATAAAATTAAAAGACTCAAGCAAAAAAATTCAAAATCTGCTAAAAATTTCTTTTTGCTCACATAATATACATGCAAGAGTTTTGGTCACTATAGATGTTTTAAAATGCAAAACCTAAAAGTAAACAGACATATAGCACTGGAAATTCTGCAATACGGTTATTTTCTTTAGCTGCAGTTAGAGCTGGATTGAGATAATGCAAGGTCAAGAATGTTGTGAGTATGGTGATGACTGGAAGCATCCAAGATGATGTGGTCAGTTGATTGGGATCTTGATATGTGAGGAAGTAATGACCACCAGGAGGTTAAGACTGGTTCTTTGGACTGGTTTTCTGCCCTCCAATGGCACAGCAAGAGTTGGGTGATGATGCAGTAGAGCAGGGGTCACAGAGGGGTCATCATCAGGTCTTCACTGTACAGGGTACATTTCTGTAAAGACAAACCAAAAATATGTATCAGTAACTTTACAAGTTTACATCAGTGTTATTTTTATCTCCAAGTCACACTGATAACAAAGACTAGACTTTAACCTCAGCAGATTTTTTACAACTATACATTTCATTGCCTTAATATAACTATAAAATGAATCAATGTACTACCGGGTATCTATCTGACATATAAAACCTAGTAATTTCTTTTTATGTTTTACATAAATATCTTTATCCTAATAATTTTATGGATTATCAATTATCCATATAAAGTATCCATTATGCTTAATGGGCTAGTACAGGAACATATGAATACCAATAAGCAAACATTTAAATGCTAGGACATCGTAGCTTACAGATGTACATGTAATGCTTCCTGACCATGATCTCAGTCATGAGATGAAACATTAGAATCAACAGTTGTCAATTTTTCTTGTTCTAAATAATAATATATTTGTTTAAATAACTAAAGATAAGGGTTTTTATAAATTTTTGAGTTTATCTTCACACAAACCTATATGTAGATAAAACAGAGTAATCAAAATCGAGTTTTGCCTTTCCGTCAACTCAAAAAAAATCATGCGACTGCTGCTTTTACTGTTCTATCTTGAATTCATTATCATACATTGATTACCATAAAACTAGAAACAATTTGCAGTAAGAATGGTTGACTTTGAAGAAAATATTTTGTTTATTTTACAATCCTTCTAGAAGTTTTCAATAATACTGATACATCACCAGCTTATCTGTAGATGAAGTACCACATATTTAGACCTATGCTTGGTACTCGAGGCCATAGCAGTGAGGATTCTTTAATATATATGCCAACACCTGCTGCAACACAAAACTTATATTTTATAGGTCATATCCAGAGAACCTTCTACTTGTGCTTCTAAATGCTGAGTTTGACAAAGGAGCGATTGCTACCTATATTTACATTTTACATTCTGCACAGTCATGGTATGAGCAGGGCTTGAACACATGACCTTCTGATCATGAAACAAACACAGTAACCACTGAGCTACAGTGACCTGGCTGATGTTAATAGGAATGCATGAATAAATTGTTGTCATCATTGGAGAGATAATGGTTGCAAGCATTGTAGGAAAACCTGCAGCCTACCCAAATTTCTTAATTTTACTGTAAATATACTACCTGTAATATACTACAGCTATGTACACATATGAAGCAGATGCAGAGAAGTACTAAATTATTAAAAAGTGAACGCTAACAGAATAATAAAGACAATGTTAACAGTGTCCACATATCAGTGCTATAGCTAAATAGTGTATGAGCTATAGCTAAATAGTTTATGTGTTAGAGCTACTGTGAAACTTCTCTAAACCGGCCGGCTTTCGGACCGATAAAAACGGCCGGTTTATAGGGATGGCCGATTTACCGAGAATTTATCATTTAGAGACATTTTATCTCAATATTATTAAAGTAGGTACTGTTCACTTTGTTCTGGTGATCTATGATAAATTATCGGTAGATATCAAATTAGTCCGTTTGAACCTGCAGGTAATTATAAATTCTCACTGAAATCATCTAATTTTAAACTGAATATCTATAACAGGATACTTAAAGAAAACACAGAAGCCTATTATTATTGGAATTCCTCTTACCTATAAACACTCTGTTTACGTTCATCACTTATATCATTAAAAAAAAGTTTTTGACGATTTTAAAAAGTACAGTAGTAAATATGAAATTGTAATTTGAATATTTCTTAGGAATTTTAAGTCTATGGAAACCAAGAAAATTAATTTATTATTTAATAATTATCATTAACAGTCATGGGTTTGTTCTTTATCAACTACCGCTTATATCCATGTGATAGTATGGTGCAACAATATGGCGTTTGATACTCATTCATTCAATATGAACTGTTTTTTACACTATGTACAGAATTTGGAAGGGTTGCTTGGATTGGCCAAGTGTCACTTAATACCCATGATGCACAGGTAAACAATAGAAATTAGGGAGGCCACTGGTGTTTTTCACACCTCCAGTACACCGTGTACAATGCCACATGCGTGTACAATGCCACATGCGGGGACCGTGATCGGTGTAGCGCGGGGATGTGAATTCGAAGCGAAGAAAGTAGGTCAATAAGTATTCAAAGACTGATTGTGTTTAATCAAAATAAATCTAGATAGCCAAAAGTATTGCACAGAAGACAGTGGTTATTGGCAAGCTAGCATTAGCAACTGGGGAGTTTAGAACTCTTTGGAAATACCCAAACACTTCGACAATATACAAGTAGGGTAGGCGCCGGGTATATTTTTCGGTGTATTTAATGAGAAATCTCCACTCCTACTGCATAAACTCCAAAGTTTTTTTGACCAGAAACATTATCTTTGAATGGGACTCAATATTCGACTGAAAAACAACAACACAAAATCATGATATGCCGAGTATTTGACTGAAAACCCTGTGTGGCGTAGGGGGGTGAAAATCTTGTGGCATGTACTTTAAAAAGTGGCCAATGTCCGGTTTACAGGGGTGGCCGGTTTTGTAAGATTTTCTTTGTAAGGATTACTGCCAGGACTTTGAAAATCGGCCGATATTCAGGGAAAACCTGTTTTCTGAGAGGCCGGTTTGGAGAAGTTTCACTGTATATAGTGTATGTGTTATAGCTATATAGTGTATGTGCTATAGCTATATAGTGTATGTGTTATAGCTATATAGTGTATGTGTTATAGCTATATAGTGTATGTGTTATAGCTATATAGTGTATGTGTTAGAGCTATATAGTGTATGTGCTAAAGCTATATAGTGTATGTGCTAGAGCTATATAGTGTATGTGTTATAGCTATATAGTGTATGTGTTAGAGCTATACAGTGTATGTGCTATAGCTATATAGTGTATGTGTTAGAGCTATATAGTGTATGTGCTAGAGCTATATAGTGTATGTGTTAGAGCTATATAGTGTATGTGTTAGAGCTATATAGTGTATGTGCTATAGCTATATAGTGTATGTGCTAGAGCTATATATAGTATTATGTATTAGAGTCTTGATGGGTGCTTTCTCACAATGCATCTATTAATGAGGTAGGCACATTAAACATTACTCTGCCTGTTTTTTCCATCAAATTCAGAATTAATCAATTTGTGAACAGAAGATTAGTTTCCTGAAAATGTGTGTTCCTTATTCTAAGATAAACACACAATTCATTATGATGTCACAAATTACGTCACCACAATTGACTGGAGCCATATTATCTATTTCAAAGTGTCACAGAAAAGCAATCAATATATAATACTCTCAACATTTTGCACATGACAAATTTCTCATCCAATAACCTTGACCTACTATATCTTGAAAATCAATAGGAACTCTGTTCTATCAGCAATGTAGTAATACTGTGAGTTTGGTAAACAGTGGTTATGAAATACATGCATGTCTTAAATTTTGTATGCTAGTTCTGACAACCTATGAGCACACAAACATATGAGAATGCATAAACGGACTTTTTAACCATATTGCCAGTGGAAGTCAGTTCTGAAAAACAAGGGCCCCATGGGTCACATTGCTAATTACTTAAAACAGTTGTGTTTTCTCATGTAAAACTTTATATCAAAACTACATGAGGATGCAAGCATTCCAATCAGACAAATAATATACCTTCATGGTTCCAAGAAAATCATCTTATTCCATGGAGTCATGGTTTGAGCTAACTTGAATCTTCATTATAATAGACGTGTTCATGCAGTGTTTGATGTTGGGTTTTTGTTGTTGAAAAAAACCCAAACACATCCCTGCCAATTTTCAACATTTTTCTAGGGCACATTGTGACAAGTTTGGTTGAAATTGATTCATTAATTCTAGAGAAGAGGAGTTAATGACAAAAATTCTAATTGCTAACCACACACAATGTACATACATGTGTATTTTGGTTAGAAAAGTTCACTGGAGTCTAATGTTTGGGTGAGCTACATAAGGTACTACAGTCAAAATGACCCACTGTGTAAAGCAATTCGCTGTCATATGTGACCGTAACACCAACACACCCCCCCCCCCTCCCCCACGCATTTACCCTGTATTAAATGACCACCAGTCTGATGCGACCAATGACCACGATTTTTAAAACCTTTTTGTGTACCGGTAATTTCACGAAATTTTACTTTTATTTCATGACTGTACACTTTTTGATTACAACGCAATTCCTACTTTCGATTTCGGTCGAGCATGACTATTCTGGGAATTATCGCCCCTAACACTTTTGTTTTAAAATGCATGGGTAATAGTTCAGCAGTGATCTTGTCTAGTCGGCACTCTGAATCAATTATTATAACCAAGTTATCCATTGGTTAACGTGTAATCAACATGCAGGGTCGTGTGGGGTTAATTAACAAAACCCGAGTTGTTATTTATGTAACAAAATCAAGGATGAGGGAATCAAGGACGTTGCTTTCGAAGGTGTGAATTTTGACAGACTTTGAGATGTGTGGGGTAGACCAGACAAGATATCTCCAACCCAGTATAACATTACCTATCTTCAACAGTGTGGAAAATTAGCCTTGGGACTGAAAATTAAATGGAGCATTCGCGATTTTCCTGTAAGAGATACCTAAAGTTTCTAGAATCATGCCCGGAACTAGCAGCTCACAGTCACTTTGATTTGACCCAAGTATGACACATCCGAGTTCAAAACTTAGATTTGTTGAGCACAACGGATATTGTGATTTATTAAATGTCTTAGAATATTAAATAACACATTTCCAGCATTATTGTACAAAAGAAGATGCAACACTTCATCACTTGCTTTCTTAAAACCAGACAGGCATTGCATTTTTTTTAAAAGTTACAAATAGGCTATACATAAATACTCTTTACAACAAAATGTTTTTAAGGTGGCTCACTACACCCTGAAATAGTTTCTCAAATCAGTATGAATTGGTTTAATCATAACAGATTTGATGATATATAATAAGTATATATGCCAAAACGACAGAAAATATGCAAATTTGGATAAAAACATGATTTTAAAAAAATTATTTCAACACATATGTACAAAAGACTATGGCGGATTTGAACTCGTGATCTGCGGTTCACCAGCCCAATGCTTTTAACCACTGAGCTACGATGATAGACAAACAAATCAATCGATACAAATAATTTCACAAAACATTTATCGCAATTCACCTTTGAATTAGAACGCTTTACCCGATGTAGTATTGCGTTGTGTGACGACACAATTGAATGAGACGATTGAACAATTTGAATGACATGTTTGATGTAATACAACAAGAGTTTTCATTGGCCGATTACAGCCCGCCCACTTTCTCGAGCGGATTCAGTGTAGCTGGAGAACTGTACATAGCTCTCTGAAAATATCCACCTCTTATAAAAACCTTCGATTTACGGGTCACAAAAAGCTGCGGACGGTTGAGGCCTGAAATCGGTGTATTCTTGTGTTGCTGTCTCATAAACTCAATATAAAAAAATCTTTAACATATTTTCCTACTATATACTTGCGTCAAAACATACCTTCAAATATTCATTAAAGCCACACACCACCCGAAAACTCGCAGCTTCAAATGATTTCGTTTGTTGACGTAGCCATGTTAGGTAGCTGGTCAATTCGAACTCTTGTTATTGGTATCTTATTCATAAAATCGGTTGTAAGTTATGTATTCGCTCTTCATTTATTATCAACACGAATAATTAATAGAAATTAAAACATTTTTGTACCAGTTTTTGAAAAGGTAAAATAAGCTCTAGATGAACGAAAATGCTACATAAGCCCATTAGATGGAGATCGGCCGGCGCGGCCGCTCGTGACTAATGAAAGCCGCACTGCCGTGAGTTTAGCTATTTGAATAATTATCATTTAATAGGACTGGGGTGGTATATTATTTAAACAATTTAGCTAAAATATTTGTGGGGTATTAGTACACATCTAGACGCTATTGTGCCAATATGGAAATGAACCGGGATTCGAATTGACTGGCTACCTAACATGTCTACGTCTACGAACGAAATCATCAAAAGCTGTGATCGAGTTTTGGGGTCGTATGGGGCTTTAATAAATATTTGAAGGTATGTTCGGACACAAGTATAGTAGGAAAATATGTTAGGATTTTTTTTATATTAAATTTATGAAACAACAACACAAGAATACAACTTTTTCTCTTTCTCCCTTTGAAGTTTTTTTTCCATCTAGCATCTGGCCGTCATGTTTTCTAATGCTGACTACTCCCGTATAAGGGAATTTGCGCGGACTTATACATATGGACCAATGAGAGTTTCTGTTGCATTTCGCAATTGTATTACAAACAGATTCAATTGTGTCGTCACACAACGCAATACTATATCGGCCAAAGCGTTCTAATTCAAAGGTGAATTGCGATAAATCGCCATCTTGTGACATAGTGTCATAATGAGTATAAGCGTTGGTGTAGTGAGCTACCTCATGTTTTAGAAAATTTACATCCATTTCATATATGAGATTTAAATCTCATGTAATGTGAAATGCATTAAATGTAATTTTTGATCAATAATAAATTATAATACAACACATTGTAACTTAGATTTTTAACTACAATGTATTATTAATTTTATTTTACAACTATTAATTAACCATACTTGATATTCTTAATAATGAATCCCAAGTACATGTACAGTTATTTTCTCCATTGTACAAACTATTTCTGTATTATTATTTGTGAAATGCATTTACTGCGGAAAATAAACAACCTGTATTAAGAGAACACCTGTCATATGTGACATTTTTTCCATTCTCTGTTAGACGGTCTCTTAATACAGGTTTGACTGTATATATTCTGCACCAAAGAATCCAGCTATCCACAGTTTCTGTAATGATGTGATACTGAAAGACAAGAATCCAACTATCCACAGTCTCTGTAATGATGAGATATTGAAAGACAAAGAATTCAGCTATCCACTATGATGAGATATTGAAAGACAAGAATCCAGCAATCCACTGTCTCTGTAATGATGAGATATTGAAAGACAAGAATCCAGCTATCCACTATGATGAGATATTGAAAGACAAGAATCCAGCTATCCACTGTCTCTGTAATGATGAGATATTGAAAGATAAAGAATCCAGCTATCCACTGTTTCTGTAATGATGAGATATTGAAAGACTCTTAAGAATCCAGCCAATTACTGTCTCTGTAATGATGAGATATTGAAAGACAAAGAATCCAGCTATCCACAGTCTCTGTAATGATGAGATATTGAAAGACAAAGAATCCAGCTACCCACTGTCTCTGTAATGATGAGATATTGAAAGACAAAGAATCCAGCTACCCACTGTCTCTGTAATGATGAGATATTGAAAGACAAAGAATCCAGCTACCCACTGTCTCTGTAATGATGAGATATTGAAAGACAAGAATCCAGCCAATTACTGTCTCTGTAATGATGAGATATTGAAATACAAAGAATTTAGCTATCCACTGTCTCTGTAATGATGAGATATTGAAAGACAAAGAATCCAGCTATCCACAGTCTCTGTAATGATGAGATATTGAAAGACAAGAATCCAGCAATCCACAGTCTCTGTAATGATGAGATATTGAAAGACAAGAATCCAGCTATCCACTATGATGAAATATTTAAAGACAATAAATTCAGCTATCCAGTCTCTGTAATGATGAGATATTGAAAGACAAGAATCCAGCTATCCACTGTCTCTGTAATAATGAGATATTGAAAGATAAAGAATCCAGCTATCCACTATGATGAGATATTGAAAGACAAGAATCCAGCTATCCACTATGATGATATATTGAAAGACAAAGAATCCAGTCTTTACTGTCTCTGTGATGATGAGATATTGAAATACAAAGAATTCAGCTATCCACTGCCTCTGTAATAATGAGATATTGAAAGATAAAGAATCCAGCTATCCACTATGATGAGATATTGAAAGACAAGAATCCAGCTATCCACTATGATGAGATATTGAAAGACAAAGAATCCAGTCTTTACTGTCTCTGTGATGATGAGATATTGAAAGACAAAGAATCCAGCTATCCACAGTCTCTGTAATGATGAGATATTGAAATACAAAGAATCCAGCTATCCACTGTCTCTGTAATGATGAGATATTGAAAGACAAAGAATCCAGCTATCCACAGTCTCTGTAGTGATGAGATATTGAAATACAAAGAATTCAGCTATCCACTGTCTCTGTAATGATGAGATATTGAAAGACAAAGAATTCAGCTATCCACTATGATGAGATAATGAAAGACAAAGAATCCAGCTATCCACAGTCTCTGTAATGATGAGATATTGAAAGACAAGAATTCAGCTATCCACAGTCTCTGTAATGATGAGATATTGAAAGACAAAGAATCCATCTATCCACTGTCTCTGTAATGATGTGATATTGAAAGACAAAAAATCTTTTTTATGTGGTGTTCATAAAATTTGCATGGGCTCAAATATCAAGAGGACTCTTCTTTTTCCTTGGTTTACTACATCTAATTCAAGTGCTATAGATTTATTAGCTGTTAATGGCAATTCTGAAACTCTGACCAATTGACAAAATCCATAGGATTTTTTCCTACCATCCAACTGTTTCAGTAGCAAATAAAAGAATGAAAGATCAAAATGCAATGATAAACTTTATACATAGGCCACAACATGCCTCTGTAATGGCCTTGATTCTTTATAAAGGCATGGACACAATTTTTAATCAATTGAAATTGACAGTTTTTTGTTATAGAAATAAGGTCTTTTATGAGTAAGTGGATTAAAAATACTTTTACATAAAACTTGACTTCCAAAATTGTGTTGGTCAACTTGCTTGTCATAGCCAGGAAAACACAGAACAACAAGATTTTTAAAAAGAGTGTTAAAGGCATTCCACATGTCGACATACATTAATGATAAATCAATTTAGGGAGCAAGTGCAAATAAAATATACCAGAAATTTTTTGTTGTAAAAGCTATTTTTCACCAAATCCATCAACAAATAGTTTGAGTTACGTAACATGCAAACATATAAACAGGGCTTGTGCCTTGTTTTGAAAATGAAAATGTTAGATGTCTCAAATACATTTTTGCTTCAGTTTCTGAAATAAGGTTTGTTACTATGTTTTACACGAATTAAATATTATCATATTACTAATTAAATATCTTAATAATAATTTTTTGGTACCAAAATTGTGTCCTTGACCTGAACTTTAGGTTTAAAGGGGTTAAACCTAAAGTTCAGGTCAAGGATCATTAGTGCTTTGTTACTGACCTATTATGGATTCATATATGGTCAATGAAATCCACATCTGACAAAATGCCCCCCAACTTTGTCCAAATGTTCTTTATACATGTCAAACTTTATCACAGAAGTCCTATTTTAAGAGGAGCTAAATGGCAAAGATCATTACACTCAGTCCCATTACAACATAGATCTCAGCTATTCTGCCAAAAGTGGTTTAGTTAATCTCATACATGACTTGAAGCTGTTACTTTTCCCTTACTATATGTTCACCCCTCCCCTGCAATTCTAAATTGGAACATTGAAAAATTCATGTCTCTTTAAGAACATGTATGACATTTCTCATTAACATAATTTTCAGCGACATTTCACGTACAATTCACTTGCATTCTATTTCATTTCTACAAAAGTTATATTACCATGCCTGTTTTAAAGTTAGCACATTTTGATAGTTCCTGGTTGTTCCAAATGAAATTTAAAGTCAACTCTTTTTGTATTTACAGTAAGTTGTATAAATGGACATTACTGAAGGAAAGGAGAGAAAAATCTTTGGAACAATCGGGTATCGAACCCAATACCCTTCATTACTAGTTAGGTGATCTAAACACTGAGCAACCCAGGCCAATATACAATGGTAATATTATTATAAAACAAAACAAAAAATACAAAATGAATTTTTATTTTTTTTTTTTTTTTTTTTTAGAGAAAATGTTAGAAATGTTGCACATGTCCTTAAAACAAACGACTTCCATTCACACCAAGTGTCACAGTATTGAAAATCCTGAACATTGTTGCTATGATCTAAATATGAAATAAAAGAATTAGGGGAATGATTTCCTGAGAAATAATTTCCAAAAGAAATCTCACTCATCAGAAAAATACTCTATTGGTTAAAAAACACCACACTGTATGGGTTAGTAGAGAAAGGAAATTGTTAAAGGCAAATATGACATACCAGAATTCTTCACAGAGATTTCAGTTAAATAAAATTGAGATTTTTTTCTGAAGAAATGAAAACTTTGAATCCTTTAACTTTATGTTCAAAATAATAAAATGGGTAAATACTGAATCAAATCTAGTACACATAAGGTCAGTAGCTATCATTTTATAGCAATCTATCCACAAATTTTCAAGATGTTTCAGTTGCATGAGACACATAACTTTTAAATCATCTAATAGTGACCAATTATGAAATATTTCAATATATGTTTCAAAGTGTCTGACATTTGGATGTAATCTTAAAGTAAAAAAAATGTGAAATTAATGTTTTAGAAAACAACCCTCATCAAGTTAATTGTTGGATTTAAACAACATAATAACCCTACAATATTTAACTTTGCACAGTTGTGTGAATCTTTATTCCTGGAAACCAATGAAAGAATATTTTTCAGAATCGACTCGCCCACGATTTCCAACAAGGGGTGGGTGTATACAGAACCGTCCTATAAGCTTTAATTCTGAATCTTTAAAGTATGGTAAAACATGCGAATTATGCTTAACTAGATATCTATGGAAATGCAACGTCACAAACTAGGAACACAACACATCGGTTAGAGGAATTTACCTATAAAAGCTTAAAAAATTGTGTGAACATAAAAGTTCAAGATCAAAGGTCACTATCCATGGTACCCAGCACATCTTCACAAGTTGATCGTTTATCAGTACTTGTATGCCAAGTATCAAAAGCCTACTGCAAAAAACAAATTAGTAACAGGCCGGACACAGTTTATAGCAGGTATCGATACAAATTATTCTCTTGAACTCTTCAAATATCTTGATCACCTCTTGACTTCCTTCGCTCTCATTATATGAAGTATTCCCACAAAAATGTACCGTGTAAATGTAAATGATGTTAACTCGTTCGTTGTTTATTTATTTAAACAAAGCAAATATAGAATTCGTTAATTCATTTCAGATATATTTTCGTCAGAATTCTGTTAGAACAATGGATTTCCATGTAGAATAACACTGTTGTTGTGAGGGTAAGGAACGATATCTCTAGGTAGAGACTGAACAATGTATTACATAATGTATTCATGTGCGTTCACATTGTCTCCAAACCAAATGATAAAGAAAATATTATTGCAATTAGGTAACACTGCTTTTAAATGCAAGAACACAATAACCAATACTTTGTTTAAACCAACCACTTTGATATGCACAATATTTCCTTTATTTTGCCGAAATTTCAATGACAAGAGATTAAGAACTATTTGCATAATTTTGCGTATGTATCAACTAGGGGTGAAACGATGCATCGCAATGTGGCCGAATCGCGATGTAGTGGTCTCGATTCAATGTTCAATTTATTCGGGGTCTGTTTCGGTTCGATATGGTTCTAAAATCATAGCACACATTGCTTTTGATAACAAGGTTTCTGATTAGCCAGTGGAATTGAAAATTGCCCAATCAACATACGAGTAAACTTTGCTGTATCAAAATGGACGCAGTTGAGTTGAAAAATGCACCCCCAATGTATAAATCTTGGGTATGGCGACATTTCGGATTTAGGACAAGTGATAAGTGTGTTGCTTTATGTTAAACGTTTTTACATTATGTAGAATTTATTTGCAGAGAGCAATAAATACAATGAAACGTAAAAAATCTTAGCATTATAAAGAATTCGGTACATGCTATTGTATCGAATCAAAAACCATCGAATCGAGACTAAAGTATCGAAAATCGAATCAAGAAGGTACTGTATCGTTTCACCCCTAATATCAACAAAGGTTTGTGCTCAAAATCCAAAGTGCAGTGCCAGTGATAGCAAAGATCTACTCCCTATCACGAGCCGACCCAAAAAGTACTCTTAAACTAGTACTGTGCCTAAAGAAATTGCATGCTATTGCTTATAATAAATACAGAACACGTAATTTTATGGAATTCCAGTATGCCATAATGTTAGTGCACCCAAGCTGGGAACTTACAGAATTAAACAATAGTACCTCCAGTTGAAGTCTGTGGACTAAGAGCTGTATGCTGTGTCAGGGCCTACAAAAAAGGTCAGGTGATCAAGCAATTTGAAATATGCATTATATGAGTCATGCAGAGTGTCCGACTAGCCACACCCGTGAAATACATTGAAACTACATGTACTAAGAATACCAAAAATGAAGAAAAAAATGCTATGATTCTAAAGCATCTCGATTACACTCTTATAGAATGTACAATTACGGTATCATACAAGATGTAGAAGCTGTTCATGTACTGGTATTTGATCAAATCCAGACATAAAACTCAAATTACAGATGGTAAAGATATTTTAAAGTGTTTTAAATTTCATCCTGTAATCTGTGTGTATACATACAATTTATTCTTTTTATACTTTCTACGAGTACACACATCTCTAAATCTACGTGCATTTACATGTGTTTAAATACAAAATGATTACTCATTTATATTTGGATCGTCTGTTGAATTGCAAGAGGGTGACATAAAATCAGTTCTTGCACACATTCAGTAAGAAATATATATTTCCTGAAAAGGACATGTACTACTATATGTTTATATAACATGCATGATACATTGGATTTCTGCATCATGTACTATGATTAAAGACGTTATCAGAATTAAAGTATTCGCATGACCTTGCAGCCCAATGATAATTTTTCAATTTCATCTTTACCAACTAAAGTCTGGTAACATGGGTAAATTCATCTTCTAGATTTTAAAGGCCGATATAAGTTCCACAAAATTTATAACCAGTATTAATTGTTATGTAAACATATTTGATTTGAATCCAAACCTTCATTGTACTGGGATATTTATGCAGCATTAGAAAGAATTCCTTATCGTTATTATACTCTTACATATATACAATTAATATTTTAATTGCGAATATTCGAGGATAAAATTTGTATTATTTTTTTTAGAAATTGCATCAGCAGTATATCTAATACAGAACTTCATACTAGGCACACTTGCACTTTACATATTTGAAATATACATCAGTATTCTAAACCTTTAAAGAATTCTAACAAGCCATAAGCTTAAGTACCCACACCAGAGCCACACCCACTTCTAACCGCTGCTTACTCACCACTTTGCCGGGACGGGCCCATGTGTTCACAACTCCTTCCTGGCAGGCAGTGACGATGCATTCCTCTCGGAATGCTAATTCCGTTAATCGTTCACTAGTGATTCTCTTGCACACTAATGGTTCTAGTAATGGTACTTCATCTAAGCGAGGACAAGATGATGTTCCTAACACTTTAATTGATTCATCTATGTGTTTCATATGATTTGATTTTAGCACATTGTTTTTCTCACTAGATTTACTAGATAAACTAAAATTTCTTTTGTGTTCCTTCTTTTCAGTAATTTCTTTCCTTTCTCCCAATGAAAGGGTTGCAAAGCGATGTGTTGAATTAGCCATCACAGAATTTCCAACAGGATGGGCATTTCCATCCATAGAAACATCATTGCCTACAAGCAAGTTTGTTTTTTGGACATTGTTACATCGAGGTAATGTTGCAGATACCGAGTTTGGATTGGATATTAGTATACTGGTCCTGGTTCTGGTACTTACTGGTTGTTTTATCACATCTTCTGTTAAATCCCACAAGCACAACATTGTGTCTTGACCCACTGATCCAAACCTGTAAGTTGTAATACATGACCCAGAACTCTGCAGAGAATTCTGGGAAAGGTCAGCTGAATTTCTCTGATGATTAGACTGGTTGCCATTCGCAACAGTCGATTTAACATCTTCCAACTTGGTACCATTATGCAATTCACTGTCGTCACTATTGATGATTGAGGTGTATGGGTCAAAGGCTACAACATTGACCCATGACCTATGCCCTTGTCCTCGACACACAACCCTTTTCTCATAGAAAGACCAAACAGTTACCAAATCATCTTCTCCTCCAATCACAATAAACTTGGAATCAGGTGACCAGCACACACACAATAGACCCCCAAAATAACTTCTCATTGACCCAACAAGCTCCATTGAATCATAGTGAAAGACTCGCAGGAATCCATCCTGACTTACAACTGCCAAATACCTAGCACATGGAGAGAACGCAAATTCATTTATTGCACCTTGTCCAATCACCCATCGGTATAATGGATTGCGTGTACTTTTTGTTTTACATGTGTGTATGGAGTAGCCATCTCCCTGTTTGAATGGTTGATACGTGGGTGGAGTAGGCCCACAGGGGAGCTCCTCATTGTACACATACAGCTGTCCACTAGCATGTGACACTAGAAACTGATTTGGCTGGCCTGGAATCCATTTTATACAGGTAACCTTGGATTTGTCTATCAATCTCTGAAAATTGGGGAAAAAAATATAACAATCAATTTCAAATGATAATAAAAACCATCAGAATACGGATTTCTTAAGAGCAAGCAGAAAAGTATATTTTCTTCAAAGGTCCCTCCTTTTGATATTCTTTACACCAAATTTACAGGTTTCTGTGGTGTTCCAAACTAATGAGTCATAAACTACCTCATTGTACTGTTTAATATGTAATACTATGGTGAGTACAACAGAATTTATTGCAACAGCCATAATTAGATATAACATTTTTTCTTCCTTTCTGAGTACAGACTGGATTCGCTTAATGGGTCAATAATTTTGAAATTTTACCTATCCATAACGAACTACCCACATTTGAAGTTTCTTAAGAAAAAATGTCAAAAAAACAAAATTGGGTAAATTAAACCTGGATATACCGGTAAGGTTGCAAACAGATTTCTTTTAAAAATTGCACATTAAAAAAATGAAGATATAGTGGTTTTAATTTCAATGTTTAAGATTTTTTCATGAAATTTGTAAAAGTGTGACTGACCTGTGATGGCCAGTGAAATATTGTTACCATGTTACAAGAGATGACCAGATTGTTCAAACTGAATTTCAGTTGAATGAGAGTTTACAAGACATTAGATTCTGAACTCCTATAGAGTCTACTGGGTTTTGTATGAGTCACACTGTTAATACTTGGAAGACTCATTAGTTTGGAACATTAATAAATAGCTTAACAATAAGTCACATTCTGCTATTGGACAATGAAGTGCACCATCATAGCACACGATACACCCCGTTAAATGTTTATTGATCATAATCATAAACAGATGAATGTGCAGGGGACAGAAGCAAGTTAACCTTGGTACAACAACTGACATCAATATATCTCTTTCAAAACATGTTTCATTTCATTACAAGTACCATATAAGTGGAATTTTTAGCTAAAACACAAATTCAGCCATTTTTTCATAAAAATGGGTATAAGCTAAAGCTAATTTTAGCAACTTCATAATTCCAAAAAAGATAACTGTTACCTCCGATACAGAATAAATTGTGTAGCAATATTAAATTTTATTATACACCCATCAATGTTTCGTTTTATTAATTAAAAAATCAGAGTGTGATCCGGTTTTCCGGTTCACCACACTGTGGTTTTCTGATTCCGTATCAGTATCCTCTGAAACTGATAACATCATAATGCATCAACGCAACATTTTTTGTGGGAAATATTGACAGTGTCACAAACAAAACTGTGTACACAAAATAAAATTTTACTGTATGTCTGTATTTTTGATAATTTGGATTACATTCAGTATATTATTTATGTGGATTTAATATGTGCAAGAGGGTATATAATAAATTTATCATTACTACTGAACTTAATCCGAAAAGTTGGATCATATCTTGTTGACAGGCACGGATCATCAGATCTTTGGTTCAGGTAAGTTAAAAACAGTGAGAATATTACCTCCTCATTGAAAAGCTTGCCCAGCTCTTTTTTGATAGGGTCAATCAGCTGTATCTGTCCTGCAGTGAATCCAACCAACAGCCGCACAGACTCGCTGCTCACCAACATTTTGTTGAAGTCATGGCATGTTGGGAACGTGCCTTTGTACAGTCTCTTGTCAACTGGTTTTGTAAGATCTGCAGCCTAAATAAAGATAAAGTGAACATCAAATAGCAAATTAGTCATTTTTCACAGCTAAATTTTTACAGTATAATGTTCATAGATGAACAGATAATATTTTCATATGAATAGAAGAATGCAGTTCTTTACAACATAACAATGAGTAAGTGTGGTCATTGTAAGTTACAATAATGAAATTAACAATAATAGCAGTTCTACACAAATCCTAATTCATTGGAAGGCTGAAAGAAATGATAATTGCTATTTACTCTTTGTTGAAGATCAAATAAATACATTTAGAGATGCCAGAGGTATTATTCATGAGTTGGCCATTATCTCGTGTAACTTACAAAAAAGAAACATCACCAATTGATCAAATTAAAAATTTTGAGTTACTTATTCCATTCAGCGAGTATGCCAATTTTAATCGGTACTTTATTTCCATTTATAGCAATCATTAACAAGAGGCCCAGGGGCCACATTGCTCACCTGAGCTGCAGCATCTCCCATTTGAAACTTTAAATCCCAATGATGCTCCTTCTTCCAATTCCATTTACAACCCAGGGTTCATGATGTGTACAAACTTCAATCTACCTTACATGAGGATGCTTGCATATCAATTTGAAAAAAATTTGCCATTTGGTTCTTGAGAAGATTTTTTCAGGAATTTTCCAATGTAAAACTTCCAACGTTTAATGTGGTCCCACCCAGTGTAAGGGTGTGAACAACCTTAAAATCTACACTTTACTGGGAATTCATGCTTTCTTATCAATTTAACTCTGTGGTTCTTGAGAAGCCTTTTATACATATTTCTAAGTACAACTTTAAACCCTCGTGACCACATCCTGGCCTTGAGAATTATAATTTGAACAAACATGAATCGTCATTACATAGAAAAATTTTCCAATAAAACCTTGTCATGGCCCCATCCAGAATCTAGGGGTCATGGTATGAACAACTACATGGGGTTTTCTGTAGAACTTTGTAAAGATAATTCCTGAAAGAAAGATCTCAGAAGAGAGGTGGGTGAATATTCATAGATCATATACCCCTGCTTTCTAGAACTCTTCATGTACGTTCCATATGGTATTGAAGCAAAACCCTTTGCATAGATCATAATTTCTTCTAGTGTAACCCTGCTACAAACTGCCAATCACAAGAACTTCTCATTTCTTACCTTATGAACAGCACAATACCACAATATAACCCATCTATGATGGGCATATAAAATTGCAAAGAATGACCATTGATTTCCAGAATCACATTCCATTTATATAAGATCATTCCATTTCCCATATAAACCAGGGGCTGACAAATTGATTAGAGTTTCAAAAAAATCCACTTGCCCTTAAAATGTTTTCCAATACACTTGTGTCAACATACTTCCAAACATTTATTTAAGCCCCATTTGAACTGAAAACATGCCTTCAATAAAATTTCCCTGTATACACAAACATGTTATAAGTCAATGTTTCAATATTTTCACTTTACATTTATACACAACAACTTCTGTACAAGTATCTATTTGCCCATAAATATTTTTTCAGTTAAATAGTTCAGTTTTTAAAAATTATAATAATAAAGGTCTGATTACAGTACTAAATCTAAGGTACTACAATTAATTTTCAACACACAAGAACTCGTTTTGCGTCTAAAATAATAATAATTTTCTCACAATTTGTGAAAGATAACATGAAGACCAAAAACAATTAGAAACATGGACAAATACACTAAATCAACATGGTTCAAATTGACTTGCAACTTAATCAAAGCCGAGTTTTCAGATTGAATGGGGATTTATTAAATGTTTGAAGGCGTGTCCTGCTGCACATGGAGTGGGAAAATGTGGTGTGGATTCATTGATATTAAAATCTTGAGGTGGCAATGTAAAAGTTCAAAGATATAACACCTGAATCATGCGAAATAGATTCAAAATTTTTATAATGACAAGACCTCTCGCTCTCTACTCTAGTCTATCCCAATTACTTCAAAGACAGCTAAAACTTCACTTGCCCATTTATGGATTTCAACATTTTATAACAATACATACAACACTGAAATTGTTACAAATTACTATAAATTCATATAAATTATGTGACCAAAATGATGCGTGAATGGGTCTCTGGCATTCTTAATCCAAACATACAATGTTATAAGTGTCACATTAAAATCTATTTGCATGTTCATTTTAGTTCAGTTTTGTCAAATCAAACGTAGCTTTATCCTGCTTAGGACCTCTTTTAAATTGTAAATACCCCTTTATTAAATCTCAATCTATTGGAGCATAAAAACCTCCAGTCCGTGCTCTCAGTAGGAACTGAGCTGTCCAGCGAGAAGGATGCATTGATATGAGCACGCTTCAACCAGAATGTTGTCATCAATTATAGAATAACTTTATTGTAGACACTTTGGCATTGTTGTAAATGTTGCCCGTGTTCGGCTTGTTCTGAGGTGAGTTTTATGTAACAATTTTTATAGAGTATTTTCTTTGTTAAAAGGTCCTAAAGCTTCCAAGTATCTTTATTCATACTTTGTGTTTTGTGCTTGTTTCAATACCGGTTTCCTTTTTCAAAAACGTGTTCACTATATAGTCGTGTTTGTAAAGTTACAGCGTGTAGTACTGGCCATGATTGTTTCGTTGTAAGAAACATTGTGTAACTCGTATGCATAGAATTGCTAGAGTTTTTGTGTATCTTGTTATAATATGAAGTAACTTATATGTATAACAGTGTATGATATATATATCCATGGATAATGTAAAGTAAGGTTTCAACCTGAAAACCTGTGTATGTGTACGTTTATATAGTATGACTTTATTGTCGTAGGTGCTACCTTGTAGTGTGTACCAAATACACGTGTACCAAGTAACCACAGTATCGAAACCAAACACTGGGGAGCATCGACATGTGTGATATCCACATATGACAGCAGTCATCAGTGTAGTGGATCCGTGTTTAAGCCAGAAACATTTTGAGGAACTTTATGCTCAACGCCATAAAACCGGGACCAGAAACTTAAATATTTGTATACCAAATAAATATGTAAATTGTTTTCTGTGACTTTATCATTTTCACATTCTAGCACGGTTATCCGTGACAATAAGAGTAGTTTACAATTCAAAAAAGCATATAAATCACCTCTTTAGTCATTTTAGAGGTTGCCCGACTGGCCAAAACATTCTTTTAGAGCATGAAACCTGGCTACTTAAATTTCATCCAGAAAAATGTAAGTACATGTATATTGGTAAACCTAGACCAGAACCAGATACAACATACACAATAAAAACAAATCCGCTACAAAATGTAAAAGAAGAGAAAGACATTGGTGTTATTATTGACTCTGAACTCAACTTTGACAGACATGTCAGTGAAAAAGCCAATAAAGCAAACTCTATGTTTGCAATACTAAGATGGACTTTTCACTTTCTTGATGTAATAACATTTGTACCTTGATACAAGACCTTGGTCTGTACACATTTGGAATTTGCAAGCTCAGTTTGGCATCTGTATAAGATAAAGCTCCTGATAAGATTGAAAATGTAGAAAGAAGGGCCACACAATAAATACCAGGGTTCAAGGACTTGACTTACTCTGAAAGACTAAAAAACTTAAACTTCCAACGCTTAGATTCAGAAGAGCACATGAAGATATGATCGAACTTTCCAAAATTTTCAATGGGAAGTATGATTGAGAGACAACACTGTTCGTAAAACTTTGGAAAGATGTGTCAACTAGAACAGGGGCACAGGAAAACAGCTTGAAGAATATATCCACAAAGAGCAAGAACTGAACTGCGGAAAAACTTGTTTGCCATAAGAGTGGCAAAAACATGGAACAACTTACCCAAGTCGATAGTCAATCTACCAACTGTCAACACCTTCAAGAATAGATTAGACAAACATTGGAAGAATCAAGAACTACTGTACGACGACCACAAATCAAACATCACTGGAAGCGGAATCAGAAATGGAACCTTAAGTAAGTATTACCTTGGTTCTGAGTTCATAAATGTAATATGTGGTCGTCACAAGGAGTTGTGACTTGCAATCAGAGTGGATCAAATGACATACAAAAATCTACTTTTTGATTTGTTAAAAATTAATTTTACCCCAGGCAAATACCAGTAAAAAATTTACTTGCGTTCAGCAAAAAACACTGGTCCTGGGTATCGATATGTCAGCCCCTGCAAACATTATCTAAGCAAAAGTTAAAGACCATGTTTACATATAAGTGTAAACAAACTCCATACACTATAAACATTAAAGAAAAATCACATCAATATAGAATTCATATTACAACACATAATAACTCTTAATATCCAAAAATAAACATTACATATTGTTTGTTTACATTCGCAATTTCATGCATTTGGCAATGCAATTAGTTTGCTAACGCGAAGATTCAATGCGAAAGCATCAATAAAGCAGTGAGCATCGAGATAACATGACTTTTAAAAAAGATTTGTATATATTATCTGTGTACCTTTTTAACTCCTTTATAAACATAAAAGTAAAGTTCTCTTCCAATGTTAAAACATATTCTGTCAGGCGAAGAATCATCACCAACATTAATGAATGAGGCCCTGACGGGAGTGTTTGATTGTCCATTGAATGGCACACGAGTGGGTTTAGTGTATTCGGACCATTGCATTAATTTATAAGTTCCTTCTCGAGTTGTAAACTCTTCTTTTATTTCGTCTTTTCCTCCACCCTCACTCTGCGACGCCATGTTTGTGAGTTTTGAGGTTGACAGGTGCCCGGATACGATCACAATGCGCAGGTTCGGTATATGGCTTCCGTTAAAAACAAAAACACGTGTTGATCTGGTGAAAACTCGGTATGCTGCCTTTCAATTTTAATTGTTCACATGATGAAAGACAAATCAGAACATGCAGAATATCAAGCTTGCTTGTCAATGATTTCTGTGAGGCTCATATTATACTAATAATTACAAGTAAAACATTTATACTGTACATAAGGGGTACAGCACGCACTTAAAGGTGTTACTTCATTTTCATCCATTATTACCATTATTAGCTGTCCTGAATTATGTGACTTGACCCTATACAACCCAGCAGGCACTTCAACGTAGAATGAACGTTGAAACAACGTCACTCTCTAACGTTGAATCAACGTTGAATTTTGGGTTTCATATGAAAGATGAAGCAACGTCAGATATCAACGTTGTTTCAACGTCAGATATCAACGTTGCTTTTTATTGTTGAATAAACGTTGCTTTTCAGCGTTGAGTAAACGTTGCTTTTCAACGTTGAGTCAACGTTTTTCAACGTTGAATTTTGGTTTTATATGAAAGGTGAAGCAATGTCACATATCAACGTTGTTGCAACATTGTTTTCCAACGTTGAATAAACATTGAATTTTGGTTGTATATGCAAGGTGAAGCAACGTCAAATATCAACGGTGTTTCGATCAACGACATATATCAATGTCACTTTTCAACGTTAAATAAACGCTGTGTATGAAAGGTGAAGCAATGTCAGGTATCAACATTGCTCTTCAACATTGAATATTGGTTGCATATAACGTTGAAACATCATGAAATTTCGATGTCATTCTAAAGATATTTGGTTGAAGCAACATTGTAAACAGGTTGAAAATACATTGACTTTAAACCTTATGATGTAATAAGATATTAAATGACTGAAGAAAACTTCCAAAAATTATCATTGCACTTCTATGTTCGAAAATGAATTACTTGATGTCAATGTCTAAATACATTCCCCTACACTTCCAATCAATGAAATAACTTTCTGGCAAGATAGGTGAACAGAATTGACAAATACCCTTTGTATTGTGACTGTTAATCATAACATTACACAAAATTGAGATCAATAGCAATTACATTTATTCAAGAATTAATCATGATAAAAAGACATACCGATATGTGTAACAAAAGCAACTCTCACACTGCAAAATAAGTCCTTATTAAAGGCAAAATAAACCATGATTTGTCCAAAAGTGAACCATAAGCCACAAGTTCGCACAACTGATTGGTTACTGCTGTTCTCGTGAAGATTTCTATAAGATGGAAAAAAGTTGAAATGGACAAATAGTTCACAAGAAACGTTTTCTCTAAAAAAAGTTTTCCTTCATCCCAGTCTTCTGGAATTGCAGCTGTAAAAAAGATCAAATCTCGAGACATTTGAATTCCAATGTTTATCTACATGATTTATGGTACTGCAGTAAGTCAAACTTTACTTCATATTTGGCTAAACCTTTGCAAGGAAGGCAAATTGCAATATAAACAAGTTTTCATTTATATATATTCAAATAATATTTTCAAGTGTCCTTGAATACATGTACGTTTGCGATTAAATATGCATCTAACTAATGAAAGGTGAAGATTACGAACAGTGATCCATCTCATAACACCTATAAGCAATACAAAATAGAGAATTGGGCAAACATTGACCCCTGGATATACCAGAAGTGGGATCAGTGTCTAGGAGGAGTAAGCATCCCCTGTTGACCGGTCACACCGGCTGTGAGCCCTATATTCTTGATCATGCAGGCAAACAGAGTAATCTGTAATCAAAATTAGTGTGCCAAGAATGGCTCCGATCAAGATACATGATATTCAAATGAAAATTATTCAAACGTGTTCCACAGATACATATATTTTTTAATATTTCATCTTATATTCATTTACCATCACTCCTTTCCTTTTCCACCTCCACCAATACGTCCAGGTGCATACTTTAAAAAACGTCCCATTTCATCATATATCTTTGTTTCTGTGGTATCGCGGCGGCTCTGAATGATGCTCTCTTAAAATTGTATCATATGAAATAAATTAAACACACAATATTTCAAATGGTTGTACAATAAATTGATTTAGTAGGTACCTTCTTCCTTTTTATGAACAGTAAGATGTTTCACTGACTATGCTGAACTTTAAATTTATAAAATTTGATTTTAATTCTGATTATGTGTACCTTTGATCAGTTTGCATACATTTGTAGAAACAAATGCAAATTTCCCCTTTTCCCCCTTCATGTTCATTTTCGCCATAAGTGCATTTGTCATGCATCTACAAAAAAGAATGAATAATAATAAATGAACCACAAATTAAATAATCTCAAATTAGTATGTGCTTATGCAACAAGAATTGGGGAGGAGGTTATAGATATTTTAAATTGGCATTTCTGTTTAACAATTTAATTCTCTATCCTTTCACACTTTTATATAGCATTTTTGACATGTACGTCTCCTGCAGTCATTCCTCCATTGTCCTCATTCTAGCTTTCTAAAACCAAACAAATACTCGTATATTCTGTTGAAATTATTCAAATTCAAAGAAAGTTTAGCATGAAGATTTTCTTTTATTCCTTTCGATTGAGTTTCTAAAATATCAATAAAAATAAGTTGTTATTTTTTTAAAGTTTTTTTTTTAAATTTTACTAGTAAGAATATCCTAAAATATTTTATAACATTATAACTCATAACATAATAAAAACCAACCATTTTGGCTTGTAATTCTACGTCCTTCAATGAATCAATGAAGGTGAGAAATAAGTTGTTATTTTTTAAAGTTTTTTTTTGTATATTAGTAAGAATATCCTAAAATATTTTATAACATTATAACTCATAACATAATAAAAATCAACCATTTTGGCTTGTAATTCTACATCCTTCAATGAATCATTGAAGGTGAGAAACTCTTCCATATCATCATATTCTTGGATCACAAACGGATCCTCGCTCCCTGATGGCCCACCCAAGTCTCCTCATCTAGCAATGTCTCTTATTTCTAAGAGTAACTGTATGACTTTTCTCTGAAATCCTGATTTCAATGACACTCATGAGAGATGAGAATACCACTGAATTAATCATTATAAAGTGTTTACAAAATCTATAACCACCATTAGCATTAAGATAGAAAGATACATTATGTTCAAGTTCTACAAAATAATGAACGACTTGACACTCACTCTCAGTTGACATGGGGTATCCACCAGTACTTTTATTTGTGGATGGTAAAGACAATTACATCTAACCTGTCACAAAATCATCAGAATTCTTCCTCTTTCTATAACGCCTTGCTGGTTCATCCTCCTCCTCACTTGAAGTGAACTCCTCTGTCGTCGTTAGATCATATTTTTCACACTCTCTTTTCTTTTTTGCAAAGAAAACAAAGACACGTGTATGACAAGTTCTGCATGAATGATGAATCCTATTAAAAATTTATCAAAATGTTTCTGCCATTTGTAGTTCACCAAATACGAAGGTTTATTGCTGAGACGAAATCATAACACTGGGTTGTGGACAGACAGACGAACAGCTTTCTGAATAAGGTTAAGAAAATACAACCGAAAGTAATTTTATAATCGGGGGGAAAAAATGCGAATCATACAATGTAGATTTTTAGCGATGGTATTATTTTCTGTTGTATGTCCTCTGATTCCATGCAATGTGGCAATCTTTGAGATTCGAAAATCAAAATAAATATATCATATTGACATTTCATACCTGACGAGAACTTCAGCTTGACAAGTTCAAACTTTAGCCAATTGTCTTAATTCAGGACGTCTCATTTCCTTCATGGCTTTCAGGACATTTATTCCTTTAGGCCACATGACATATATTTGTCTTTCAAACACATGTTGGGATAATACCCTCCTCCTCATGATCATCCTCTCTCCAAACTGCTCTACTCCAGATGTTTTCCATTCTGGAAGAATATTTCACAGACATCTTGTTACCAATGAACGTGGCTCATGCACATTTAATTACTTAACAAATATGTATTAAAAATATCTATGCACACTTACAAAATCAAATGTTTTAAGTTTGAATCAGTCCAAGTTTACAAATTATTAGACTTCTTGGCACACTGATTTTGACTACGGATAACTCCGTTTACCTGATCGAGATATAGGGCTCACGGAGGGTGTGATCGGTCGACAGGGGATGATTACTCCTCCTAGACACCTGATCCCACCTCTGGTGTGTCCTGAGGTCCGTGTTTGCCCATATCTGTATTATGTATTGCTTATAGAAATTATGAGATTGATCATTGTTCGTTATCTTCACCTTTCACTTACATGCATGTATACATATATGAAATGTGTTTTCCAAAGTGTTGACTACCCGTAACATTTGCAAATTAGTTTATTTAAATCTCCATTCTCACAAAATCGCTCTATTCCATGAAGCATAGGAATCATAACATGACCCCCCTCATAAGGAAGATAAACAATTTTCCTCTCTATGTCAGCATGCTCAACCAGCATTCTTTGATACACAACTCTACGTGATGGAACAAAGTATACATCTAAGAAGCTAGAATTGCATGGGTTAGTGAAGAAGTTGGTCAGGCTTCTTCTGCTTATCATGTCATAAACATACATTTGGTCATTTCTTTTCTCTCTTATGATGACAATCCTATTGTTTTTCAACATAAAACAGCTATATCCTTCTTCCTAGTGGCTACGTGTAGATGGGTTTCTCTTGATATTTGTTGACATCTTGTTTTCTCTAACTCCGTAGGATTCTGTGCCTTTCTGACACTCTTCTTTAACTTTTGCATGTAGTTTTCAAATGGAAATGCTAAAATTTCATTCAGTGATATGTCAAAATTTTCTAATCATCAGCAAGATGACAAAGGGCATGAACATTATATGAGCAAAATGTTTCCCCATACTTATTCTTGGCATTTCTAACAAAGTACAAAAGGAGATCTCTTGCATATCCTATATATGTGATGCATACATTCCCATCAGAATTTGAGAGAATGGACATGGCGATTGTAAAGGACAGGAAATGTTTATAAACATCCCCGGAGACAACATTTGCTCAGGTGAGCTAAAAAGCAAAAAACCAGACTGGGATTTGAACCTGGGCCCCCTGAATCGATCTCCAGTCAGGTTTTTTACCAACTGAGCTCTATGGCCATTGGCGACGATTAATTTGTCCGACTGCCACACATTCATTGCATTTGTGAAATGCTAACTGGACCTACTGTCTTAACTGGCCCTAGAAAGGCTAGCTTTATCATGGTTCTTTTACCTGAAGTAGGTAATTATAACTTTGTCACATGATAAGAAATTAATTTGGGGTGGGTCGGTGAAATCTAATCTAAACTTTAGCAATGACACTTCTTTGAAGAATATATCACTTAATGAGGATGAATGCTATTATTTTCTAGATTCAAAGATCATTACCGTTACATAATTAGTATTTAACCTATACTTTTACCCCTAAAATAGATCATAGTGCCAATTCAGCTGAAATGCAAACTGAACTAATATTCCTCCGAGAGGAAGCTTGTGACTAAATTTCAGGGCAATATCTGTATCCATAATGAAAACAAGGTTTTTCTTTTAAGTGATACTATGACCTTAACCTTTGACCTTGAGAAACAATAAGCATCCTCCACTTCGCATAAGGTGTATCAAGTTAGATGGTCCTAGCCCCAACAATTCAATCTGTATCTTGCCTACGATGTTTTCTACTGAGCATATTTTTTAGACTTTGACCTTGAAGAACAATAGGCATTCTCCTCTTGGCATGAGGAGTATGTGTACCAAGTCTGATGGTCTTATCTCCAATAATTCGGTCTGTATTCTGCCTACAAAGTTTTCCTATTAAGTGATACTATGACTGTGTGACCTCTGACTTTGAAAAACAATAGGCATCTTCCTCTCATCATGGTGATCAAATGTACCAAGTTGTAAGACCTGTAGCTTACAGTTCATTTTGTATTTTGTCTACAAGGTCCGCACAAGCAGATGGATGATGCCATACCATAATACACCCTGTCTTTGACAGGCATATAAAAAGTGATCATGAAAGCCCACTTGAGCTTTAAAAACCATATGTTCATTAATAAACAAGATTCACTATCATTAAAATTTACTGTTCCATAATGAATGACAATACAATATTACATTTGTTGATAGGTCTGATATAAAGTATGATGATATGTATTTACAGAACACTTTTGAGTTATTATTGAACAATGACCGTGCATGAACATTCACATCATAATCATTATACACTTGTACTGGTCATTAAAATTTATAAAACAAGATTTATCAAAAATCAGAAAACTTCTTTGCATTTCATATGGATTGTGGTGGCATTCTGCATTAGATATTCCTCATCATATTGTGGTTCTATGGCATGAAATGATTATCACAGATCGCTACATCTATATATGATTAACATGCTCAACCTGAACATTAATTTACCGGTAATTTGCTCATTTCTTTCAAATTATTATGCTATCATAATTGAAATTGCTAAAAATCACAACAATCACAGATGAAAAATTTATATAAAGTATATCAAGAAAAAAGGACAATTAAAATGGGACAGAAGTGTATCTCTACTCAACTGTAGTAATAATTGCTGGTGTAACACACATGTTGATTCATTGAACGTCCATACTAAGTAGACACCAGACAAAGTAATCATTTGATTAACATAGAAATATAAATACTGTATATATCAGGTACCTCTGGTAATATATTGGCATTTTGGTGGACGACAACAATTCACCAAAAGTTCCATTCATTTTAATTATCATTGCATATAATGAAAATTGTACTGAAAATAAAATCCAATATTTCGAATGACTTTTTGTGATAAATCAGCCAAATACTCCAAATACCAACAGTACCAAAATGTACATTATATAGAATAAAGATTTTAAAACGAATTTGAATTGAAGTGGCATGGTAGGAATTAATGTCATGACAACTGCAGGTCAAATTCAGTTGTATGCATCATCACACAATTGCTGTAAACTCCTTTGGGAAAGTTTATTTTCAAAATTCATCAAAGGTTACTTCATTCAGCTGACTATGGTAATTATGTTACTGATAATTTCATAGTAATAATAATGTAAACTTGAACTTTACCAGCTCATTCAATACCTGACAATTAGATGACTTCTAATCATTATAATTTTCAGGAATGTTAAGATTGTGAAATTTTCATTGCTAGTCAATGCTAAATTTACCCCTTTGCTTTGCAGGATGCAAGATTTGAGATCACAGATGCATAATCTAGTCATATAAATCACAGATAAACGGTCCTACAATGAACAATCATTAACTAACAACAGTGGAATTTACACCTCTTGTAAACGTAAGAAATAAATTTCATTTTTGAAAATAACTTAAATGAGGGCATCAGCTGTTATGTTCCCAATGGCATATTTCATGAAGTGTGTTAGCGCTTCAAGAAAAGTAAGCCGACATGAAGCAGTGCAGTTCATACCCTCATGTATTTTCAAAAATGAAACTTAATTCTTAAATTTACATTCTACTTACATTTCTGCCAAAATTCCCAGCAGAGTCATTAGAATAGACATATTATATTTTATCAAGATTCATGTATGCATACAACTGCTGCATGTTCGTGAGAAAATGGATATCATTACATTTTGTTAAGATATCAAAGCTGAAACTCAAAACAAGCTTTGACAACTTTACTTCTTAAACAGAATCTCTTTTACATACAATTTGATTTACACACATTTTTACACACCTTTTATTTTTACTTATTGACTTACATACTTACTTTATTTTTAGAAATTAACAATAATATATTTTGGTGTTAATCGACATAAATCCGCAGTTATAAATGCGCCAAAAGCACCAAATGAAATACACGATATAATAAACAAATGCAGTAAAGCTCATTCATAAGGAACTTGGTTATAAAGAAATCTCAGTTATACGGAATAATTTAATTCTTCATGTAATGAACTCAGTTTAATATAAGGAATTGTCGGTTATAAGGAAGTCATTTTCCTGCCTAATCATCAATTTAACAAGTCTATCTATAATCCTCAGTTAAAACATTATCTTAAAATATATTAATTTTATATCAATAATACAGGCAGCATAGAATCATAGAGAATAAATTTTTCCATATATTAATGTTGTTTACCAACACTGCATGTTGAAATATATAAGGAGCATGTGCCTGTAGACGTATATTTTACAATAACTAAGGAACCTTTTTGTAAATATAAACATGCAACATTCTTATAACAAATCAATACAGGTTTCACCAGAAATTCCACATAAACAAAATTTTACTCATATAAATGAACAATAACAAGAGGTACTGTGAGCAATGCTCACTAAGAATACCCCCCGCTTACCCCAATCTCCCAAAGGGTGTTGGTAATGGGTATAAACTACCTCTTTTCTGAGTGTATAAAACAAATGGCATGACAGTGTATAAAGGTGTGTGATATTTGTTTATGTAATATATGTCTCTTGATAAAGACGTGGGTTGTGTCGAAAATTTTAGTTTTAAATAATCAACAGTGTCGTGGCCTTTTCAGTGCTTATGTGTGTGTGTGTGTGGATCATACAGCTCTTTGGATGAATAGGGTATGTCCTCATTTGCTCCGCTTTTAACATTGACTGGCAAGCCTAAAAACCAAAAACATGTAGTCTGCGGCGTAAATACGTTTGTAGATTTAGTGTAGTTGTAGTGCTAGGTGTATTTATATGTAGTTTTTGTTGTTCTGTTATCATTCTCTGTTAATATTGGCCACATAATGTAATTCTTTTCGTTTGTCCTGAAGAAAGGACAGCTCGTCCCGAAAATTTAACACACACAAATAAATATATATATATATATATATACATAGAAAATAATTAAAATTTCCCATCTCAACATTTAGCTATCAAGCTATTCCACCACTGTATTTTAAATTCAATCTCCATTCTCCACTCTCATCATTCCACTTGAACCAGTAAACCAGCGGATGAAATATTGTCGCCACCTCCACCTGTCTGAACCACTTTGGTACACACCAGAACTGGAGCCACACAAATCTGATAATCCTTTTCCTCCCAACACGAAACTGGTCGGTTTTCCTCAAGTGGTATCCGTTGAGCAGACTGGTAAGTGCTTGTGGAAAATGAGTCGTCCATAATAAGTCTGGCTTTTTCTGTGTCAATGTAATTAGAGGCACAGACATGCCTGAAAGCTGTCAGGGAAGCTTTGGCTGTGGCATGCATCGTTTTTTTCCACTGACTGCCTTTTGTTGTCAATATAGCTTGATATGCCAATGTGTGGACATGAATCCTTGTCAGTTTTCTCCTTCCTTCCACTTCTTCAGTTTTACTTAAAATGTTGTATACCTGTCTCATTTGGTCCAACACTGAGGCAATTCTGGGATAAGCATCAGCTACCAATGTCACTTTACCCTTTGTTAAAATACTAACCAAATTAGGTAATTCTTGCTCATTCATACCCAGGGAGTCTGAGTACAAAACAACATTGTCGCGTATTTCTCTCAGCAATGCTTCATCCGTAAATGAAGCCAGCTCAAAATGGATACTTGTTTTTTTTGGTGTTGATGCTAACAATTTTTTCAGTTTGGTCAATCTTTCCATCCTTTCTCCTAAAATAATTATTTTTCAATTTAAAAAGTAAAAATAAATCTTTTTAAATCAAAAAATTCTAATGCTGAAATTGTTAAATCACATACACAAAATAATCTCAAACATAGAGAGGGTACTTGACAATAAAGTTGATAATTCAAAATATTCTTTGTAAACCATTGCTTTAAAGTTTATTCACAATTTGTATGTGTATGTAACTAGCATAATCACTGGATATTTCTTAACTATCTGCAGAGTGTGGAACTTGAAAAATTAAAAAATTTCCCTCAAAATTTTTATTTTTATACCTTCTTGAAAAGGGAAGTTGTCCAGCATTTGCAAGCCTCCAACAACCAGTGCTGAAGGTTTAAAAGACTGGATCTCAGCTTCCAGCCCCTCCAAAGTTTCTATATAAGGATTGCTCTCATCGCTGTGTACAATCAACCTGAAATCAAATTTTACGATTTGATTTCAGTCACTGGTGATATTTGTACAAATTTACTTCTTTTTTTACCAATACCTTGTTTTATACTCCAATCGAACAATTTAATACTACAAAACTATAAAGGAATATTATTCTTATGTTAGATACCTATTAGCCCTTGGAGAGGTAAACTTGCCCCATTTATCACCTGATTTATATTCCAGTAACAGATGAATATCATTTACATCCAAATCATCTCCAACCACTGCAAGTAAAATGAGATCAGATATGGTATACCACTTGGTACACTTCATTGCAAATTTAAGAAGCTTCAAGAAATTTCTAAAATCATCTCAAACCTTTGACAGTGTCAGGTAGAGTTTGCCTGAGTTCTTTGGTAAACCTTGCCCCCAGTAGCACCTCTGCTCCCTCATTTGCCATCCTCCTTGCCATGACTGGAGCATTTCCTCCAAGGATGGATTTATGGTTAGCCATGGAGAATGCTGTATCAGTCATTTCTTTAAATAATGTGTTGTTGCTAACAAACCTCCTACAAAAACATACTGCTTCTTTACATTTACTTCATGAAAGGTTCAAAGGTTGTTTTTAATAAAAGTATTACAGGCATTGTAAAGTAGCACAACCTTCTACAATTTATGTATTCGCCATTAATTTTATTTCTCTACAATGTGACAAAGGTATCTTTTATTTCAAATGAAGTGCAAAGGCACCAGGGCTGTATAGTATACATTGAAATAAAAATTTCAACAGCATACATTTTATTAAATCAGTACTTGAATACAATAGAAATATTTATTGGCAAAAGACAATTACAATGGTTAGCAAAGGTTCATACATTTTTCATCAAAACAACATTTTATTGATTTTTCATGATTTTGTGAAATGTCAGTCAATACTTATAGGTTATATAATTTGAATGGGAAAATATGACGACCGAGTTTTTTGGCGTGTAGACGGACCGAGCTTGCGATTCTGGAAAACTTTGGACTGGAAATTTTTTCTTTGGACTAGTTTAAATTGTACCTACTAGAATCAATTCAGCAGGACTGATGATGTAAAAAGTTAAGTTTAGTTTCAAACCCTTCACCCAACTAAAATCAACTTGCCCCACTTAAAACTAACTTTCCTCAACTGGATTACTAACTTCCTTTCATGCTACATATAGCTCATCCAGACACCCAAGATTTCTTTTTGTGACACTTTTGATATACAAATTAAAAAAAACAAAACAAGAAAGAGTATGTACTGGTACTCAAAATTAAGACATAGAGTGAGCTGGTGATAAGATGTGCAGTTTCATATAAAGTATCAATCTGTAGTGTGAGTGTGGAATTAAAGAATATTGGCAAGGGTATTGGTTGGAGAGCAAGTTGGCATTGGGTTGAGTTGGTTGTCTAAAGGCAAGTTAATTTTCAGGTAGGGGTAGTTAGCTTTAAGGTGGGGCAAGTTGGTTTTTAGGTGGGGGTGACTTGATAAAAAGTGGGAGTGACTTGTTGGGGTGATTTGCTGATGGGGCAACTTGTCTGTAATTCAGACTGAACGTCATATATGAGGTCTTATGCAATTAAGTAAAATTTCATTTCCATACTTCAAGGTCCAAAAACTATCTTATTGAAAAGTGCACATACTCTGCAGCAGCACCATGTTGAAAAAAGTAGCCAAACAGTTGAGACACCTCGTCCTTTGTTGTCACAAAATCATAATGTGTAGGATTACCCGGTGCTTCCAGTTTAAACTTGTCTATAAATGTCATTCCATCTACTATCAAATCCTCGCAACCCCCGAATCCTAAAGCTACGCGGGTTCTAGGGGCCTCAATTTCTTTCTCTGCTCTCAGAAGCCCTGACAAAATGTGGTTCATTCTATCTCCACTCGTTAAGCTTTTATCAAAATAAAGTTTTGCTAGGTATGCAAAGATAATCACTAGTGCAGAAAATACAGTAAAATTTTTCACAGACATTTTGTAGGAACTGCAATGAAATTCTAATCCAAAGTCAAATACTTTACGAATTTTTTTTTCGAGAATCACCTAGTTTTAGACTCTCTGTTTCTATGATACGTAAGATATCCTTAGGCTTAGAGGAAAGAAAATAACGATTGTCTGAGTTTGCCAACGTTGACTACATACCGGAAACAGTTTTCAACATACTAAACATAAAACAAAGACTGTAAAAGTAACATCTCCGGGTTTTGCGCAATTGCCCTATAGCTATTCAAATTTCAAGTGATAGTACAAATCTCAGGTTTATTATCAAATCTACCATGAACGAATTATTAAAGCTTAGACATACAGAGAGTAATCAAAGTACTGAAAGACGGGGTCAAATTATTCAATGCATAACTTTCAGAAATGGTGCAGTTATGTTAATATGACAATTCACGTGAAAACTCTCCAGACAAATACTTTAATCAGACAAAGGTCTTGAAATCCAGATTTACGTACAACTTCCTATTCGTGTTTTTGATATAAGAAAAGAAATGTTCAAACTCGAAATTTTCTTGAAGTCTGTTCCTATTTTATGGTCACGGTTTGAGGCCAAAACGAATATCTAAAGGAATTATGCTTGTATTGTGACCTCCTAGTCTTGTGGCCAGTTTTGTTTAATCAATATGATCCAGAACTCGATAGTCTTGGTTATCATGTCGCAGAGATAGTTCCTTCCTTATTAAACCTCAATATTCTTGGTTTGTATCTTATAGTGACATTTTAACTTGTGCACTTAGCTCTTCAGCTATTCATAGCTAAGTCAGGTGCTGTACTCTTGTGAAAAAGCATGAATGCTATAATAAAGTAAATGAAAAGAAATATAGATAAAGGTATGGAACAAAGTTTCATACTGTCAACAGAACAGAAAGATAACATATGATAGGTTAACATATGACAGTATATGTTTAATAGCTTATTTTGTATGGACCAACATAATGAAACCAAATGTTAAAGATAAAATTGGTAATGGCATACTTTGGAATTACACAATACAACCTGTCAATAACACATGGAAGGTTAAAATCAAGTGGACATGTAAACACTCCAATTCTTTATTTAGTAAAGAAAATTTCCTAAACTACTAAAACTGTAAACAAGAACATGTAAATTGTAAACATTGTAACAACATTGGTAACATAGTAATTTCAATTTTTTGACATACATTTGGGCTAGACGTTTCTATGCATTGAAAAATATTTACATGCTACAGTCCAACATAAATAAACAAGTCCACAAGCCAGACAACTGTCTTCTCAAGTGAAACAATATAACATGAAGTGCTGCAAATTCAGACATGTTAGAATATTATGCATATACCAGTATCTGGACAATTAACAATTGTAAAAGCATTACTGTTGAATAGTAATAACATCGATACAGAACAGTGAACTATGATTGTATAAAGAATATAATACTGTTGCAATGTGAGATTTTGAGTTAATAATACAGACTGATGCCTGATCAGGGTTAAGTAAATTGCAATGCTGGGTTTTCATCGCTATTTTCAGTATCACAGAAAAGGTTATAATGAGATGGACATGTAAACACTCCAAACTTGTATAAAACAAGATGTGTTTGTGAAACACAAAATGCCCCCGATAATGGCCTATTCCGAAGATGGCCAAGGTCACAAAGACAAATATCTTGGTACCAGTAGAAAGATCTTGTCACAAGAAATGCTCAAGTGCAATATGAAAGCTCTCATATTTACCATTTAGAAGTTATGACCAAAGTTAATCTTTTTAAAAGTAGGTCAAATGTTAAGGTCAAAGGGTTTAGTACAAACAGAAAGGCCTTGTCACAAGGAATACTCATGTGAAATATCAAAACTCTATTACTTACTGTTCAAAGGTTATTAGCAAGGTTAAACTTTTCAAAAAGTAGGTCAAACCCCAATGTCAAGGTCACAGGGTAAAAATATTGATATCCACACAAAGGTCTTGTCACAAGAAATACTCATATGAAATATCAAAGCTCTAGCTCTCACTGTTCAAAGGTTATTGACAAGGTTAAAGTTTTTAAAAAGTAGGTCAAACGCCATGGTCAAGGTCACAGGGTAAAAAAGTAGGTCAAATGTTAAGGTCAAAGGGTTTAGTACAAACAGAAAGGTCTTGTCACGAGAAATACTCATATGAAATATCAAAGCTCTAGCTCTTACTGTTCAAAAGTTATTGACAAGGTTAATGTTTTTAAAAAGTAGGTCAAAGGTGGAGGTCACAGGGTAAAAAAATGTTGATACCCACGGAAAGGTCTTGTCATAAAGGAATACTCAAATAAAATTCAAAGGTTATTAGCAAGGTTAAAGTTTTCCAAAAGTAGGTCAAACTCCAAGGTCAAGGTCACAGGGTCAGAAGTGTTTATACCCACGGAAAGGTCTTGTTATAAGGAATACTCATGAGAAATATCAAAGCTCTAACACTTACTCTTCAAAAGTTATTAGAAAGGTTAAAGTTTCAGACAGAATTACAGAATGACAGACGGGACAAAAACAATATGCCCCTGATCTTCGATCTCGGGGGCATAAAATAGTTTCTAAACTACTAGAACTGTAAATATATATATAAATGTAAATTGTAAGCATTTTAACAAATTATTTACATAATTTCAATTTTTTTGGATACACATTAGGACTGGAAGTTTCCTATGCAATGAAAGATATATACATGTGGTTGTCAATCATAAATATACAAGTCCACAAGCCAGACATCTTTTTTAAAGTAGTATAATATAAAGAGCTGTAAATTATATAATTTCAAAATATTATGGATCAAAGATGCGTATGGCCGAGTTGCAGTTTGGAAAATTATGCACGCTTGTATTCACGAAGTAAAACATGCACGCATTTTATATAGTTTATAAGTATGAAGCTTTGAATGGCCGCAATAGGGATTTAGTATGATAATGACCTTGACCTTTGAATTTGAAAAGCAACATGAATCTTGAATGTCATCAGAATTTGAAGTCTGATAAACATGCACCAGCAAGTATACATGTATAAAAGTTAGAGGCAAGCTCAAATCTACAGTATACAGTGAAAAGGAGACTTTGACCTTTTGAAATTTTACAACCAGGAGTACCGGAAACAGTACATCTTTTATTTTTTAAGCCAGTACATTCTTTTTAAAGCCACGAGTTATAAAAGTTTACTTTATAAGTCATATAAGTATCAAAGCCATCATGAGTTGTGTCATATATACATTCTAAAGCACCGTACATGTATGGATATAAGCTACTACTGTGTCTGGTACAGGAGCTAGGTAAATAGACAACCTCTGTTCTGTGTTCAACAACCTGTATTTTTTTTCAAACGTCAAAGAAACTGGGGAAAGTGTTTGCGAGCAATAATTCCATCTCATTGATGCGCGCATTAATTGATGAGAGCAAATCCAATAATTGATTTTATGCACACATCAATTCCATTATTGCACAAAATAATTGAATTGATGATATCTTCAAATACAGTATGTAACTTAAGATAAAGTTTACGTCGCAAATTCAACATTCTGAGAGATGCTAAAAGAGAGTTGATTTTGTCAAGGGAGGAAAATAGGAGTACTCAGAAAAAGCTACTTTTATAGTACTTCGATTGGGAGACTTTGTAATCAGTAGATTATAATCATATATCTTGTTAATAGTACATGTAGTATCAAAACAATTAAAGATATTGAGCAGAGTAGACTGACCCTTGGCCTTTGACCATGTGATCTCAAAATCAATAGGGGTCATCTACTCCTTTGGATGTACCAGTGTACCATGTTTGGTGTCAATTACGCTAAAGATTCTTAAAATATAGGAGACAATATATTACTACATGTATATATATGTTGGTAAACTTTTTTCAAGTGCCAAAATATTAGGTGTTGAGTGAATGAGGGACCAAATCAAGTGGCAGGGGGAAAGTTGAACATACTTAGTGCATGTTTCACATGAGAAATGAAAACTCTTTGTGGTCTCTATATTTGATTTATTATAACCCTTCTGTATTTTTATCCTTTAATCAAGATCATCAGCATTTATCTTGATTGGTGTGACTTTGTATTGATAATTTGTGCCCTCAAGGGGAGTTTAACTGTATTCAACAGCCAGGTGAGGGTACACAGTGAGTAGTTTTCAAGTATACTGAACAGACATTATTTGTCGAAATGCGCATCTGGTGCATCAAAATTGGTACCGTATAAGTTTTACATTATTAGGATTTTGTACACATTCAATATATCTTCATCTATGTTTCAAGAGTGTCTGTCATGTCTTTTCAAATGGAGTACCAATGGAGTTAAGAACTTACTTAAACTATTCCTTTGGACATTTTCGGGCATGATAGAAAATACTTCCATGCATACATTTTCTAGATATCATTTTTGAAAGTGATCTTGAAAACAGAATATTTGGGTTACCACCAAAAACGGATCCGATATGCTGAAAAATTTATATAAAACTGTCCCAAGTGTCTTTTGAATTTGTTTCAAATGTATCGGTCAGCCGGGTTCGATCGCCGGTGGCCAGTTAACTCAGTTGGTAGAGCACCTGACTAGAGATTCAGGGGGCCCGTGTTCGAATCCCGGTCTGGTCCGTTGCATTTTCTCCCTTCCTGTTACATTTGGTGCCGTAGACCAGCCCCTGGAACTGACAGGTGAAAATGCCTGCCAGGGGATAAAGATCCTGGGTTGATGTCTTCAGGTGTGAAGACATTTAAGGAGGGAGGAATGTAGCGGTCAGCAGGGTTCGATCGCCGGTGGCCAGTTAGCTCAGTTGGTAGAGCACCTGACTAGAGATTCAGGGGGCCCGGGTTCGAATCCCGGTCTGGTCCATTGCATTTTCTCCCTTCCTGTTACACAAATGATAGATTGCTGCATGTGTTGCTTTGTGACAAGAATCACAAACACAAGATGGTGAGTACATATCTTATACTATTTTCATGAAGTGTTAGTTAGATACCTCAGAGAGAGAGAGAGAGAGAGAGAGAGAGAGTAGATATATCTTAAATAGATTTATAGTATATATCTTATACTATTTTCATGAAGTGTTAGTTAGATACCTCAGAGAGAGAGAGAGGGAGAGTATATATATCTTAAATAGATTTATATCGCTCTATCAGCATATCTGCCCAAGCCACCCAAATTTTTGTGTTTTTGATTTAATATTCAATGTTCCATACCAATTCTGCTAACTGAAGCACGTACCATATTCAGAAAGCGCGACGCCCTTCCTTGATTGTTGCCAATCATTGATAATTATTGGTATAATAATACGGAATATTGGAACCATGTTATTATGTCTCCGATTCCGTTCCTGGTTTTAATATTTAGTATGTTTAACGAGATCACGTTTTCAGTGTTAACTTGGGCAACTTTTCAGTAAACAAGCACATGCTACTTATTTACTATCAGATATACCGTATATACTCGCCTATAAGTCGGATTTTTTGGGAGTTAAATTTTGGTCCAAAACTCTATGTCTGACTTATAGGAGTGTTCTAAGAAGATTAGTATTTTTTTGGGTGGTGTAATTTAATGTATAGCTTAGTATTTTTTAAACAACAAAAACATGGACAAAATAAACAGAATAGTAACTGTTTAATTTGTTGAGAATAAAAAGTGAAATATCGATGTCATATCCCAAAACATTATTGGAACACAGATAAATACATAAGAGTATTGATATGAAATTGATTTGTTGGGGGAGAATACATCAAATATCGGCACATTTCTCAAAATATTATTTGAAACACAGGTAAAAACATTAGAGCATTAATTTGAAATTGTCAACCGATTCTTGAAAAAAGTTGGACCGACTTATAAATGGGTCAATGGCAATTCCCTCCAAAATAACATGAAAATTATACAACCGACTTATAGGTGAACCGACTTGTAGGCGCAGAAGTGTGTGTGTGTGTGGGGGGGGGGGGGGTCATAATCGGTTTCTGGAAATCGATTTATAGATAATTTATTGTGATTAATTATATCATTTCATAGCGGTCAGTTGTTTTAATGACTCGAGAAAATCTCATAAAGTAAATATCCACATAAGTGCATACAGTGTAGGAAATAGACTTTTTCTTTTTTTATCTCTGCTACCAAACATCAGAAATTTAATCCAATAACTCATATTTTGGTACTAGGGCATTCACTCGCAACATTCTGGAAAATAATCTTCAAACCAGGCAGATATTTTTGTATCAGAAATGAATCGTCTTTAGTCATTACTATAATTTGTATGCACAAGAGTTGCCCAAGCGACGCATACCTTTAGTAACTTCTTTTTCTAAAGTGTTCCAAAATTTTCTAGTTCCAATATCCTGTATTATAAATACAATGGCACGTTTACCCAACCATAAAGCTTGGACTTCGGGTGTACCAAGTCACACAAAATCTTTTGTTCAAGGTGTGAAACATGTACTAAGTCCAGTTTGACCCTTGGCTTTTGACCATGTGAACCAAAAATAGGGGTCATTTACTTCTTAGCTAGGATGTACCAGTGTACCAGGTTTGATGTACATGTATGTCAAACAAAGGGTTTTCAAGATATTGAGCAGAGACAATATCTTCCTATATCCAGAGTAGATTGCCCTTGACCATTTGACCTCAAAATCACCAGGGGTCATCTACTCCTCAGGGTGTACCAATTTTTATATCTGTCAAGCAAAGGGTTTTTAAAATATTGATTGGACGGTATCTTCCTATGTCCAGTTTGACCCTTGACCATGTGACCTCAAAATCAAGATAAACCAGTGTACCAAGTTTAATGTCTGTCAATTTAGCAAAGAGTTTTCAAAATATTAGTGTACCTTCTCCTTTTGATCAGAAAAGCTCACCTGAGCCTTCGGCAAGGCGATGGTCTTTTTTCTGCACGTGACATATTTTTCAATTATTTACTTTGGTTCACATTCTGTTGGGTATCGGTATTTCGACCCAAAAGACGTTTCGACCTTGGACGTTTCGATCCAATTTTGGATCGATGAGTCTGGGTGGTGTGGATGTCTCCTCTACTGCTTCTGGAATAACGAGTGTGGGTGGTGTGGCTGTCTCCTCTACTGTTGTGGAATAACGAGTCTGGGTGGTGTGGTTGTCTCCTCTACTGCTGTGGAATCATGAGTCTGGGTGGTGTGGCTGTCTTCTCTACTGCTGTGGAATAACGAGTCTGGGTGGTGTGGCTGTGTCCTCTACTGCTTCTCGAATAACGAGTCTGGGTGGTGTGATTGTCTCCTCTACTGCTTCTGGAATAACGAGTCTGGGTGGTGTGGCTGTCTCCTCTACTGTTGTGGAATAACGAGTTTGGGTGGTGTGACTGTCTCCCCTACTGCTTCTGGAATCACGAGTCTGGGTGGTGTGGCTGTCCCCTCTACTGCTTCTGGAATAACAAGTCTGGGTGGTGTGGCTGTCTCCTCTACTGTTGTGGAATAACGAGTCTGGGTGGTGTGGCTGTCTCCTCTACTGTTGTGGAATCATGAGTTTGGGTGGTGTGGCTGTCTCCTCTACTGTTGTGGAATCACAAGTCTGGGTGGTGTGGCTCTCTCCTCTACTGCTTCTGGAATAACGAGTCTGGGTGGTGTGGCTGTCTCCTCTACTGTTGTGGAATCATGAGTCTTGGTGGTGTGGTTCTCTTCTCTACTGTTGTGGAATAACGAGTCTGGGTGGTGTGTCTCTCTCCTCTACTGCTTTTGGAATAACGAGTCTGGGTGGTGTGGCTGTGTCCTCTACTGCTTCTCAAATAACGAGTCTGGGTGGTGTGATTGTCTCCTCTACTGCTTCTGGAATAACGAGTCTGGGTGGTGTGGCTGTCTCCTCTACTGTTGTGGAATAACGAGTTTGGTTGGTGTGACTGTCTCCCCTACTGCTTCTGGAATCACGAGTCTGGGTGGTGTGGCTGTCTCCTCTACTGCTTCTGGAATAACGAGTCTGGGTGGTGTGGCTGTCTCCTCTACTGTTGTGGAATAACGAGTCTGGGTGGTGTGGTTGTCTCCCCTACTGCCTCTGGAATAACGAGTCTGGGTGGTGTGGCTGTCTCCTCTACTGTTTTGGAATGATGAGTCTGGGTGGTGTGGCTGTCCCCTCTACTGCTTCTGGAATAACAAGTCTGGGTGGTGTGGCTGTCTCCTCTACTGTTGTGGAATAACGAGTCTGGGTGGTGTGGCTGTCTCCTCTACTGTTTCTGGAATAACGAGTCTGGGTGGTGTGACTGTCTCCCCTACTGCTTCTGGAATCACGAGTCTGGGTGGTGTGGCTGTCTCCTCTACTGTTGTGGAATCACGAGTTTGGGTGGTGTGGCTGTCTCCTCTACTGATTCTGGAATAACGAGTCTGGGTGGTGTGGCTGTTTCCTTTACTGCTTCTGGAATAATGAGTCTGGGTGGTGTGGCTGTCTCCTTTACTGCTTCTGGAATAACGAGTCTGGGTGGTGTGACTGTCTCCTCTACTGCTGTGGACTGCAGCACCTCCCTCGAGTTCTCGACACACCCAAGGACTAAAATTATTTTCTGATATTAATCCTTTTTATGCCCCCAAGATCGAGGATCGCAAACTACACAGTTATCTGCAAGAAAACAAATATAACGGACCTAATTCGTTTCTACAATAGAGACTTTATTCAAATTTGACATAAGGTAAAGTTGACATTAGTGTGATAAAACGCATGAAAAAAACAACCCATATGGTCATCGCCTTTGATTTTCTACAGGGGGGGGGGGGGGGTGTGTGTGTCAAAAGTAGGCTATGAAAATTCGTAATTGCAGCTGAAATTGTGTTTACATTTAAAGAATTCAAATGCTTTGAACTGAAACAATTATTCTACATAGAATAAGGAATTGCGTGATTATTCTAGAGATAATAATATATAATTTTTCGTTTATCTAAATTCTTAAAAACCAAGTTATTTTCTTAGTGTAAAAATACAACAAATTAATATATATATATATATATATATATATATATATATATATATATATATATATTTGCGAAACAGTGTAGGTAACATAAATTACAAAGAGATATAATCCACTGAGCAAATTTTTTTCTCGTATTTTATCGGGTGCTAATATTTTGAAATTTTATGATATGAATGTTCTTCTCTTTAATACAATCTTTTGTTTTAAAAAGTAATCTGAAAACTTTATTTTTCTAAAGTTCTTTTAAAAAGGTGTCCACACCAGTGGCGCAGCCCCCCCCCCCCCCCCCCCCCCCCCCCCGCCTAAAATGTTCAAATTTAAGGTAAATCGTGGTCTCTTGTTTAAAAAATGTAAACAAGAAAAGAAGCAACAATTTCTTCCACTCTCGGAGGAATAAATGACAATCTTTTGATTTACTGAATTACTTTTATTGAGAGAACTTACATTTTTCCCAAAAACCCTTAAAATTTGCGTCATTTTATTAATTTCACCTTATCAAAAATTACAGAAAATAGTCAGAATAATTAAATACTACATAGGAGACATAATTCAAGCCTTATAAAATCTGTAAAATCCAGGAGCTTTCGAGGGGTTCGCCCCCTGGACCCCCACCAGGGTTGCAGGAGCTACACTAGTTATACAATTTAATAATGAAGTAGTCAAAATGCACGTCTTGTCATTAAAATATGTACATAAATGAAATGAAGTCCATATGCCGATTAGAATTTCAGAATTAGAATTAAAAATCAAAGCATTTTCGGGATTAAAAACAAAATCAATAATTCAGATTTTTTTTTATTGTGTTTTGTTTTTCTCCATCACCATTCTTCATTTGAATTGCTGATTACATCCATATAAAATGTTTACAACTACCTAATGGGTCTACTTATGCGAGCGTCGAACAGCAGGGCTACCGCTAGGTAATTCTATTTTTAGATCGACCCTGAACGCTAGCGACAGTTATCACTGGTACACCGGCCCCCAGACTCAGTTGCACCCCCCCCCCCCCTTTACCGCAATTCCTGCACAAACTCTTTGGGTGTAACGAAGATTGTTTGGGGTGACTTTCATATGTATTAGGATGTGTATACTTTGATCTCATCATTATCGTCTCCACTCCAAACACTGCCCTTTAAAAAAAAAAAAAAGGCCTCGCTATCAGGTCCACCAATTACCGCCAATTTTGTCACGTTTGATTGCAGTTATATAGATATTGCATGCTTCTCTTTGTAGTTATAGCCACGATTAATCAATAATATAATAATGAATTCCAGTGAAGAAATAAGCATATATAATTGCATTTGTTTTCAAAGTTCACAAAAATCTGTTGTTTTTTTAAAAAAATATCCGTAACTAACAACATAAGTGGCAAACATATTTATTAACATCATAAATACATGTGTATATAAAACTGTCATTCCAAAATTAATTCATAAATACACATACATGTAAAACAAAATAAATTATATAAACATATATGAATGTATGTTGTGTGTGCGTGAAAGAGAGAGAAAAAAGAGAGAGAGAGAGAGAGAGAGAGAGAGAGAGAGAGAGAGAGAGAGGATTCGACCGATATATTTTAGGGTCTTGGTTCGAAACGTTATTATACAATGTAGGTCGAAACGTTATTATACGTCGAAACGTTATTATACGTCGAAACGATTATACGTCGAAACGTTTATAGGTCGAAACGTAAGTAAATAAGTTGATAAAAATGTATACATACTGTTTAAATTCTTTAAAATGACGAATGTGTTACAGACATCTACTAGCATCGGGATCGATACTCTAATAATTTTCACTATCAAAACAATGGCAACTGAAAGTGACGGAACAGTTTTAGTGAAAATTCCTTTAGAACGTATTGGACACGTGGCTGTTTGTACAGACAAATACATGATAGTATGGGGAGGGTATAACGTATGTATTCAATATTGCCATTGCTTGTTGTTTGTTTCAAATTTTTTAATTTGACATTTATTTTGATATTAACTATACAACTATATCAACTTCAAGCAATCAAAACATTACTACATTTATTTGATCACTTAGTTAAGGTAGGTAAATACTATTAGAAATTTCTGTCAATCAAATTTTTTTTTCATTTAAATAACTTTAACAACTCATAAACTAACTAAAAAACCCATATTAGACATACCTTTGCGGGTTTATTTTTATACTATGTGCTACAGAGCACATATACCCCCAAATGCAAAAGCCAAATTTTAACACAAGAATGCATGATATCATGTTTTATTAAAAATATGCACCAAAGCACATCATATTAAGTTATAATATATAAAAACCAATAGCTATTCATTTACTGAGAGAATTTTTAAAGATATTCAATTGAAAACATACACAATTGCTGTTTAATCTGCTCACATCCTTCAGAAAAAAATCACAGAATATCGCAATTTTGAAAAATTCTCCAAATCTAAATTGTTTACATGCCAGTTTTTCTTTTAAAATATTTAAAATTATATCTAAGGTTAACAAAAAAACATATTTTACCATAGTTGACCAGAGATATTTTGCAAAATGGTCTCTTGATTACTTGAATTTGTAAACCCCCATTTTTAAATTTAAGTTTTACAATTATTCTTTGCACACTTTGAAAATAGTAAATTGTAACAGCAAATACAGTCTTAAAATCAAGATTAACAGAATATGACAATATATATATATATATATATATGTAAAACATACCAGGGCCGTAAATTAACCTTCAATTTGGAGGAGGCAGGAAATTAGGCGGGGGTCTGAGCATATTTTGTGCACACTGAACACGTTTCGTGCAAAATCCTTGATTCTAGGGCCTTCTAAGATGTTACTTGACTAACTCATTCTAAAAGAAAGATTTGGAATGCTTTTTAAGGGAGGTATCATGTTCTTAGTTATTGGAAACAACATAAATTCTAATGAACTTTAAATTTTAATTTTTTTTGGCTCAAAAGTTGGAGGAGGCAGCTGCCTCCTCCGCCTCCATGTAATTTACGGCCCTGCATACTGAAAATTTTGTCCTCCCAGACAATTAGACAATTAGACCACAAGGAGTAGGAGGGGGGGGGGGGGGGGGGGGGGGCACCCTCACCCCTTCCTTTTTCTCACAATTTTTTTGGTGTGTGTGTTATTCTTTTTTTTTTTTTTTGGCTATCAATCATATCATACATAAAAATACCTACATGCTATCTCATAGTAATAGAAAAAATAAATATAGTGTAACATATGTGTATATTCTAGCAACTACAGCTTATGTACAAATAATTTTGTTTCTTGAAAGTACTTGTGAAGAAGAGTTCAAATATTCAACAACTTTGCTGATAATTTTCTGAGGATTTATAATTCTGGGTTTCTTTGAACCAAACACAAACTCACTAAAAACAGTTTGAATTCCACTGTGAGGGTCACGCCTATGTATGATTTTTAACTTGTTCAGGCTTAGATTGCAAGCTATGAGCCTTTTAGAGATCAATGTAGATATTACATTGTTTTGTACCATTGGAGCTAGTGAGGACTTGATACTATAATAATTCATGGTAAATATATTTAAGATTCACATTTGAATGCTAAATTTGACTCGTACAGTTCGTAAACTACAAACATCAGACATAGAAGTTATAACTGAAACTTTCTAGTCGGTGTTTAAAATTTAAAACCGGATACGTAAAAGCACGGACTTTCCTTAAGCCAATTGTGACCTATGGTTCCGAAATATGGGGTACATTCTCGACCACATTGCAAAATAAAGACAAAGACCTTTATGAAACTGTCAAAGATTGGGAGATTGAAACACTACATATAAAATTCTGTAAATTTATATAACTGGAGCAGGAAAGAAAAGCACTAGCTTTTCAAGATGGTACAAATTAGCCCCCAACTTCATTACCAAATGCTTTAAACTTCTCGAAGTAACTACCTGAAAGCTACACTCTGGTTGTATTATTTCTCCAAATAAGTTTACTGTAAGTAAGTAAGTAAATTTCATTTAAAGTCGGCACTGTATACAATAGTAACAAATAACATGAGCTCTACAGAGCTCTTAAACCGACTATAAGTAGACAGACAGAAGACAGGAAGAAACAAGATGTGTTTGTGAAACACAAATTCCCCTGATAATGGCCAATTCTAAAGATGGCCAATGTCACAAGGACAAATATCTTGGTACCAGTAGAAAGATCTTGTCACAAGAAATGCTCATTGTGCAATATGAAAGCTCTAATATAAATTTACCATTTAGAAGTTATGACAAATGTCAAATTTTTTAAAAGTAAGTCAAAGTCTGAGGTCAAGGTCACATGGTAAAAAATGTTGGTACCCACAGAAAGGTCTCATCACAAGGAATACTTATGTGAAATATCAAAGCTCTAGCACTTACTGTTCAAAAGTTAATATATATGGTGTGACCGTTGGACCGAGTGAAGCATGATATGGTCATTGGCGTGTCCCAAGTGATAGTCATAATTCTGTTCAGTACAGTAAATTACAATTCATTTAAAAATATGTATTATTTATGAAATTCCCCTTGCGCTAAACGCCCAGTATCAAAGGGGGATATCTATGAGGATAATTACAGGATTCGCCTATTCCTTTAATGCGGAGAATATAGCACCAGCCGACGTAAACCATGCATAGTGACGTCAGATGTAGCCTCAACTTTTTTCTTCGTCTTTCAAACCAAACAATTATAAACAATAATTCATTTCAAAATATATATTATTTATGAAATTTTCCTTGCACTAAATGCCCAATAACATCTAAATATTAAAGGGGAATATACGAGGATAACAGTTCTACAGGATCCGCCTATTCATTTAAAGCGGGGAATATAACGCCAGCCGACGTAAATCATGCATTGTGACGTCACATTTAGCCTCAACATTTTTCTCTTTCAAATCAAACAATTATAAACAACAATAAACCCCGTTTGCAATTTAAAGGACAGTTGAAACAAAACAAAATTAACCAATAAATTCAAAGTGGTAAAAAGTAAGCGTAAATATACCGTATATTTTTATTTAAAGAAACTCATGAATTTGTTCATCTATTTAGTCGTATTACTGTTTGATGATTGGCTAAAGACTGTAACAATAATAATCATACCATTCATTTTTAACAAACTGGGTGTTTGAATTACAAATTGCATGTCAGTCTTGTATTTTTGGCATTCAAAATTAAAACACGAATAACTGTAGAAGCAACTAATGAACAAAGCATAAGGCGGCGCCCATATGGATCACAAAATTTTCAGTGAATGTATATAGAGATTATCTGTACAGATTTTCTCATTCTTTATTTTACGTATACGTGTTACCTTTAGAGCCTTGCTTCGCGGACGGGCCTTCTGCCCGTCCGAGCTTCGCTCAGTAATATGATTACGGTGTGACCGTTGGGGCGAGCGCAGCATATCTGAATACATTTTCAAAAAATTTATATTGAAAACAAGGAAAACTGATCTGGTTCACTGTCAATACGTAGGATTAAATACTGTCTTGCTCTTCTGGCCAATGTAGGAATCAGTTTAGCGGGAAATGCAACGAGCGTGTTGTGACGTAGCCTGGTAGTTGTGACGTAACTGTTTACATTTCTTTAGACAATATTTTAAAAAGAAAAAGAAAGGGGGAGAATATGATTGTCATCCTTTCCTTTCAAATAAGAAAGGTTTGTAATACTTCAAAGATTTTTTTTATTATTATTTTACGAATCGAACCATCCGCCATTTTGTACGAGGGACTTCTGGGATTGGCGTCAAAAAAAAATTCTTGTTAGAGGTTGAGATTTAGCTCGGATTATTTCCCGCGCTCTAGTCATTAGAGCTCGCAGTACGAGCCAGCGCTCTGTGCTGGCTCGCTGCGCTCGCTATTAACAAGGTTAAAGTTTCAGACAGGACAAAAAAACAATATGCCTCCTGATCTTCGATCTCGGGGGCATAAAAATTA